>NW_017259544.1:1040022-1042021 GCF_001594045.1 Atta colombica | reverse complement strand
CTCTTTCACCGAGATCCTATTTCCACATCCAAGAGAATGACTCATTTGGGTCACTCGTTAGACAATTCTCGCGCACCTATTCCCGAGGAGACCTTTATCAATCGGCTCTTATTATTTCAATTCATATAAAATCCGGAATTACCGACCAACCTCTTCGTTCCTGTATTTATTCCAAATTCCACCCATATTTAGTTCCTATGGAATTCTTTTTCAATCTTTTTCCTCCTTCTTTCATTATTATCCATGAAATAGATAATTCTATATTTAAATAGATAAATATATTTATTGAAATAGATAATTCTATATTATATATTTTGTTCAGACAACAAAAGCCTGTGTCCTCCGCTTGTCCCGAACTCTCATTCTCTGGTGATTTAATACAACTAACATGCATAAAATTTAAATAGTTGTTAAATAGTCGTCAAATGTTAATTAGTTAATAAAGATTATCGCATCGATCTGTAGATTTTTTTCTTTTTGTCATATTAATTATTGTGTAAATTAGTTTGTAATAAATAAACTTATTAAAGTAAAGTATAACCTTGTTCTTTATTTTCTGTCCGATTGATAATGATTAGTAATAATAAATAATACTAATAATTTTTCATCTCTCTCTCATTCTTTAATTTTAAAACCCTAAACAACTTCGTAGTCATTTAACTTTGCCTCTACAGAGATCGCACGTGGTTCATTTCCGAGTTGGGGAATGAGATTAGAAAGGGATTAAATTCCTTAATTCGAAATTCGGATCGACGATCGCTCGTAGGAAACAGGTGTCATAGCGTCTTGACGTTGATATTCCGAGATGAGCACAAAAAGGGTGCGTTCGACTCGCGGTACTCGCTTCTGTGCGGATACCTGCGAGACAAGGATCTGACTGTGTCCTTCCAGATAGTACCCTCATCACTTCCTTCTCTTCTTTCCAGCAGCATCATAAATTTAAAATCTTCATGAATTTGGATGTAACAGTCGTAAAAACAGTCGAAATTATGCACATTGTCGAAAATCGGCATAAGATAATGGTTGACATATTTCCCAGCCGTACAGATTGTTGATGTCATAGTACATCAAGTACGATGATGATTTCGATGAATCGTACGATGGCATGTATTTGTTTTTGGCTCGCGCATATCTGTTTGAACACTGGCTCAGACCACCGCGTGGTACTGCGCTCGATAAACATGACTATGTCAATATCTGTGAACAGTTCAAATCTTATACCTATGTTTTAATATGGCGTCCCACGTGAAGCCCGATAAGATAATAATACACGGGGGAAGGGTCGATGCAATTGTCGCGGAAATTTTCGAAAACCAACAACAAAAATCTTTCAGATATATGGTAAATCGCTATTCACCTAGTATCCGGATGGAAAACCGCTGCCACACATTGATGACGTAGTCGTTCTCAGATATAGTGTTGTCTGTCATTGAACTGTAAAACGACTCGCAAGATGGTGAACACAGTTCCTCCAATTTTTCGACAGTCAATGTATTCGTACGGAAAGACGCCCTTTCGTGTCAAAAGATTAAAATTTTCTTCTGACAAATTAGAAAATTTGCGTTGCAATATCCGTATCTTATCTTTACTAAGAAAAGACGCCAATTTGTCCAAAAAAGCGAGAAATCTGAATGAATCTATAAACTATAATTTTACACAATTCTTTTGATCGTTTTTAGTACTATCGATATGTTTAGTAAATAAGATATATTTTTCTTTAGTTATCAGTAAAAGATCAACATGCTTTCGCGGTGGCAATTGCCTTGACAAAATGCGCATCGCAGCCCGATATACCCGATAAGTTATGAAAAATTATGAGTATGAAATTCAGCCACTTATCGTCTTCATTCGATAGTCTGATCGCGCAGTCATTCAGTTTTCAATAGTCGCCGATGTGGATCTCCAATTTAGCGCTTAAGTTAAAGTAGTGGAGGCATTTGAAAAAAAATATTATATTATATTATAAATATTATATTTTATATTTATATATATAATATAT
>NW_017259544.1:1035347-1039922 GCF_001594045.1 Atta colombica | reverse complement strand
ATATATATTAGGTGTAGTAAAAAAAAATCCATTATTTTTCCATTCAATTTCATGCAAAAATAATGGATTTCTTTTTACTACACCTAATATATATATACCACCTTGAAAAAAGTTCCCGGAATTACTACCAGGTGATGCTCTGAGTCAACTGATTTGAGTTCTGTTTTTTTGGTTAGGTTGCTACATCTATCATTGATATATCCACCAAATTTTATCATAGCTTGACATTTGTAAAAGTTACGCCGTCTTGAGTACATCTACCTCTGCACGTATTTTCGATTTTTTACAGTTTTAAAAATGGAGTTGAATTTGCAACGAGTTTGTATTCAATTTTGCGTTAAAAATGGATTCAATGATGTGAAAACCTTGGAAATGTTGGGAAACTGTTTCAGCAGTGATACTCTAAAGAAAACAGCCGTTTAGTATAGCATGAAAAACCATTACGGGGAACGCGTTTTAACAGCCGAAAGGAGGTAATGAAAAAATCGAAGATTTTGGCTCTGATGGCTATACCGACAATAGAGTTCCAGAAATGTTTCGAGCTGGATCAAACGCTGACATAAGTGCGTTGGGGAGTACTTTGAAGGAAACAATATCACTTTTGATGAATAAAATTTGTATTTTGAATTTTCTGAATGAATTCCGGGAACTTTTTGATCAAGGTAATATATATATATGTATATGTATCATATTGTATATTATATTAGATATTATATATTATTATTATTATTATGAATCTATCGCAAAAATATTTCCTGTTTTTGTTGCTGGTAATCTGCGATCTCACAAGGCGGAACAGGTCCTTGATGAGCACAAAGTGTCCCGCATTCATCCTGTACATATAAGAGGTTTACGTGTTTGAAATTCTTTCGGTCGACGAATTATATAGGCACAATCCCCTTTTCATTGGTGAGAGACATTAATGGAAAAGTCAAAGTTTCGAATTTCTTAATTTGATTTAATATCATTGGAACTTCGATAGTTGCAAGGTAGATTCTAACTCATAGGGCTAAAGGGGAGCGCAGTGCGCGAGGATACTCGCGGAGGAAGCGGAGCGCGAGGGATACTCGTAGGGAAAGGGCAGCACGGGAAAAGTACCCGATCGTCGGCATCGTTGTTTATGTAAACAGTGATAAGTAGGATCCTATGTTTATGTTTCTATGTTTATGTTCGTACTCCGGTTGATAAATTAAACATGATACGCGTGATGACGTTTCGCTATGCGTTTCGTATTTGTTTCGTCACGCGCCGCCCACTGCCACCTTCCCCAAAATGCATCAGTCACAAAGGCTCGCATGTTAGAAAAAGATAGAGCACGACGATAAAATACGACATTCTTTTTTTCCTTTCTCTTTTTGTATGACTTAGTTTTCACAATACGTTGTGTTTTTTCCTGTTTCTTTTTTATCAGCACATCAGGGCAAAGGATGGATAGTAAAATAAAGTACATATATATAGTGATGCGAACGAATTCTTTTTTTTATTCACACCTTATTACACTGATTTTTTGTATATACTAAAAACTAAAACTAATAGCTCATAATCGACGAGTTGATGTCCATTGAAGATGTCGCTATCGCATTTAGCGTTCTTAGACGCGATATTGGAGAATCGCATATACTTAACATCAATCAAATCGACGAATCGAGCTAATTCGAACATTACATCGATACACTCATCAAATTCAAACATACATATATGGTATTTCGGTCATGCGTACAAATGAAAAATTGAGACGTATAATTGAGCGTAGTATCGTTCAGCGTGCAAACTCTGGCCATTAGCGGTCCAATGCTTATGAAATTGTCTTTGTATTCGTTTCGAAGCATTTTGTAAATATTCCATCGCTGCTCATAGAGATTCTTCCACGTTTCGAAAGACAACGACAATTCATGTCCGCGATGATTTCCCAGAGCGATCTCCACATAACTCGGTGGGCCAACGTTGATTCCAATTTCCAAAAATTTTTATACCGTCAGGTCGTAACGTCCGTTCAGTAAATCGCGCGGTGCTCCATATGTGTACATACATAATGTTAAAAATTATTTTTTGTGTATAGAACGTGGAAACTTACACGTTATATTCCTTCTTCACGTCGTATGATGCGCTACTCTCTTTGGCGAAGTATTGTACATTTTTCAACCGTTCGTACAAGCGGGTATCGCAAGACTGATTGTATCCGCGAAAATTGTGATGTATATGGTAGTACTTCTGGAGTCGAAGAGGGGAGACAGGCCTCTCACTCTTTCCAAGAATTTTGAACATCGCGACACGTTTTATCACATCTTTCTACGTATTTTCTTTGTCACAAGTTTATTTATACGTTTATATATACATTTATACATACGTCTCGTTTTTTAAATTCACGAGCGTCGATCGTTGGTATCATCCCAGCTCGTTGGAATCATCCCAGTGCATGTAATCAATCGCGTCGTTGCGTGAGATAATCCCTTTCCAGATTTCTTCTGCTTCTTAGGTGTAATCGACATCAACGGTGCGATTATGTGTTTCGATAATTATGTTGTCCACATCATCTTCGTCAAAACGTTTATTGCCAAACATCAGTCCATCCTTGTGTAGGTAAACGCCGTAATCTATATCTTGCGCTCCCCTAAGAACAGCCTCGGCGTACTTTTGACTCAGCGGACTCAAGCTGGCTCGTAACGTCTCTCGATTTTCCGACGTTTGCAGCTAATTTTGAATCTTCGTCGCCAGCGAGTCTTCCATCGTTTCGAAAACATTCTCCAATTCTCCGATTCTATCATCAGTTCGATTTTAGTACGCGGGCTAAAGGTTATCGATTGTATACAATCGTGCAATCGATCATTGGATTTACGCAGAGTTGCGGAACGCTCGAACATTTTGTTCATTTCTTCTCCCTCCTCTTGCTTCTTCTTTTCCTCCTTCTTCTCCTCCTTCCTCTCACGTTTAGAGGCAAATTATGCGTTATCATCGCGCGATTCTCTTTTTGTCGCGCGCACGCCGGAGCTGTCAACGAACGGTCGCAGCAGCTTGATAAGAGTTTAAAATATCTGTCTAACGCAATGTTCTCCTCGATTCTACTAGTCTTTAGAGCGCGATTTCTTGCGAATCGACTCGCTTTTCTCAATATCCCTCACGATTTTTTCACGTTCGCGCATATCTGCCATATTCATCTCTAGCGAAATATCGACAACGACTGATTACGTTATGCTATCGCACTGCTCGTTAAATCCTTTTCTGTATCTACCATTTGTAAGCACACTTTCCTTATCTATTATTAGAAATCCATATTTTTGTTGTCAGTCGCGGCAAACTTCATCGTATGACATGTCGGTTTACATGATCGTTTGTAAATGTGTTTCAAGTTGGTACCGTCTTGTTTGAACAGGATCAGCAAGTTCACGTATAAGACATTTAGGTATTCTCGCGTAAATCTGACAGTGATAAAAGCAGTCGATGTTTGTGTGGCGAAAAGTATTCTCTCACCGCTCATCCTGTTCGTCGCATCCTGCACGTCATCAAAGATAAATTTAGAATTTGAACGCGTCTTGCTCGGTGGTAGTGATTTGGCCGAAGTGAGGCGAGACTAGCTCAAATCTCGTCTCAATCTCGAAATTTTCATCTCGTCTCGGTATCGACTTGGTCTCAACAATGATAATCTCGTTCTCGAGTCGATTTTCGATCTCAATAATTATAATAAGCGTTTTTTCAATTTCTTCTATGATTTGTGCGATTAAACTTCACTATTATTCACTATTATTCACTATTTTATATATAATTAATTAAATTTTTATAATTAGTTCAATTTTTAAATATTTTTATTGATTTGTGTATTAATAATAGTAGTAATTTAAATTTTTGGAAAAATAAATGAATATATCTGGTTTAAAGCATATTTTTAAAATAATTTTATTTAAAGTTGCATCTTGTGAGTATATTATTATTAGAGAAAAATTATTGAGACTATTTATTATTAAATAATCAATATAAAATTTAGTAATTGTATACACGCAAAATTTTTAATTTGCTAATTTTTATACTAAATTAATAAAAATATAATTTTTTCAATAAAATAATAATAATGTATGTTATTTATAATAGTTTAGTAACATTATAAAAATTACAATACATAATAGTAAAGTATAATAAAATATTTCATTCGAATAAATATAGCAAAATGTATCACATAGTGATTTTTAATTGAAAATGTATTTTTCCCAATATATACAATACTTTTTCGAATTGTATGTACACGCTTTCAGTGTATTGATTTATTGACTTTGAATAAATCTAGTCGATAAGTTAAGCAGCGATCAGATTATCGGATCTAGCGGAAAGATTATTTTCTAAGACATCATTAATTATTAGAAAACATAGGAATAAGTTGACGTAACGAAATATCGGGACGTATAATTTTATGTATAAATTTTTGACTTGTAGTCTTAATAAAAAAAATAAATTCCAGATAGAATATTAAAGTACTACAATAACTAATTTTATAAGTAATTTTTGTTAAAGATTTTAATCTTAATTTATTTTTATCAAAAATATCGATGTGCATATATTGTATGAGATCATATATATATATATATA
>NW_017259544.1:1017892-1035163 GCF_001594045.1 Atta colombica | reverse complement strand
TTTTTTTTCAAATAATTTTCAAACAATTAATTTACAAAACTACATTTTTTCAAAAGGATGAGAATATTCAGCAAAGGAAAAGGCGAAATCAAAGATTCTGTTTTTAAGATATTTTTTTTATGTACTATATTATTTCCTTTTTCTGTATAATTTTTCTGTCCCCTTTTTATAATAATATCTGATAAGAGTACCATATGCGTGAAGTAAGTATCTTAATCGTATAAATCTGTACTGTGCCTACTCGCATTAACAAAATAAAAATAATTATACTACCATTAACTGAAGGTTATGATCCTTCTATAATTTTTATAATTATTTATAATTTATTTTTATAATTTTTATATGTTTTTTTTTTATTATCGAACAAATTAGTTTTTTCAAATTAGTGAGTGACGTTATGATCATTTTTAATCTCTGAAACATTTCTAGCACAGCAGAAACGTATGAATAAGATACTTACATCAAATAAGTCTATGCAATTAAATTTATATGATTACATATATTATGTACATGCCTATATGTATATGCCTATATGTGTTAAATGTAGGCATATATATTAATCTACACGCAATTTTCTGCTGAAGTGATCGCAATGATCAGATTAAGCACAAGTTAACCAGATAATGAAAAACCGGATCTGAAACTTATATCTTATGCGTTAGAAATTGTATCTAACATTACAAAATTCGAGAGTCTCGGTGTAAAAAGGCTCCTATCGCTCTCGAATTCGGATTTTAAGTCTCGTCTCGATCTCGTTTCGATCATCGGTATCAATACCGAGACTATCTCAGTTCTAATCTATTTGGTGGAATGACGCCGTTGTTAAGGAACGTAAAGATTTTGTCGATATAAACAAATTTTCTACATATCTTGATCAAAAAGTTCCCGGAATGCATTCAGAAAATTCAAAATACAAGTTTTATTCATTAAAAGTGGTATTGTCCCCTTCAAAGTATTCCCCATCTACTGTAACGCACTTATGCCAGCGCTTGATCCAGCTCTCGAAACATTTCTGGAACTCTATTGTTGGTATAGCCATCAGAGCCGTCTTCGATTTTTTCATTACCTCCTTTCGGCTGTTAAAACGCGTTCCCCATAATGGTTTTTTAACTCGATCGAACAGAAAAAAATCGCAGGGAGCCATATCAGGTAAATTCGATGGCTGTTGAATGATATTCGTTTCGTTCTTGATCAAAAATTCACGGATAATGATGTGCACCGTGCGATGGTGCGTTATCATGGTGCAAAATCCACGAGTTGTTTGCCCACAAATCCTTTCTTTTTTGGTGAACTGCTTCACGTAAACGTCTCATAACGTCCAAATAATACTCCTTATTAACTGTCTGACCTTCTGGCAAAAATTCGTGATGTACAATATCGTTTGTAATCCACGAAAACTGTGAGCATCGCTTTCTTTTTCGAAAACGTGATTTTTTTGGTCTTTTGGCTCATTTGAAGCTTTCCATTCACTCGCCTGATGTCTGGATTGCATGTCGTACTCATAAACCCACGTGTCGTCTCCAGTAATGATGCGTTTGATGAATGTTGGGTTGGATTCAGCCTTGGAAATCATCTTTGACAACGCGGTCCCTTTTTTGCATGAAATTCAGTTCCTTCACCAACTTTGCAGCAACACGGCGCAAACCCAAACCATTAACTACAATGTCCTGAATGGATCCATCAGCAATGTTTAAGTCCTCTGATAGTTAATTTACAGTTATTGATCAATATTTCTCTCACTTTATTGATGTTTTCGTCGGTTTTCGATGTCGACCTGCTACTGCGTTCGTCATCCTCGACGGATTCACGATCACTTTTGAAGCGTTCATGCCATTCATAAACGGCTGTTTTCTTTAGAGTATCACTGCCGAAATAGTTTCCCAACATTTCCAAGGTTTTGACATCCATTGAATCCATTTTTAAAGCAAAATTTAATACAAACTCGTTGTTGCAAATTCAACTCCATTTTTAAAACTATAAAAAATCGAAAATACGAGCAGAGATAGATGTACTCAAGACTAACTTTTACAAATGTCAAGCTAGCTGATAAAAGCTGATGATAAA
Source organism: Atta colombica (assembly GCF_001594045.1). Taxonomy (NCBI): domain Eukaryota; kingdom Metazoa; phylum Arthropoda; class Insecta; order Hymenoptera; family Formicidae; genus Atta; species Atta colombica. The sequence goes on along the minus strand of NW_017259544.1, from coordinate 1,033,099 downwards.
ATTTGGGAATGTCAGTGATAGATATGGCAACCTAACAAAAAAAAACAGAACTTAAATCAGCTGACTCAGAGCATCACCTGGATAATTCCAGGAACTTTTTGATCAAGGTAATATTGATACTTTGGCTGTTGCAATGATTTTGAATAAACGTATACGTCGTACACGTTTTCGAAACGTACACTGTTCGATCACTCGATCAAGCTTATGAGAACATTGGTTTTACCGCAATTTGACGGGCCGCAAATAATCGCACGTATAGTACTCGACAGAATTTCATCGTGCTTGCGCTTCTCCACGCCGCCTCCCATTATTCGCGATTTTGCAGTGACGCGTATCGTCAGCTGTTGCCGTATTTCATGCTCACACTACGGATTGTGCGCTCTCGATCATCTATTTTTAAAAGTGCGCGAATCGGCGAGTAACAAAATATATTTCGCGCTGTATCATCCTTTCGACTTTCAGGACTAGAGCAGCTGCAGTATATTCTGAAGGTCGTACTCTTACGCGTGTAAGATGATTATATCGACTACGTGTGGGATCGCTTCCGGAACACGTGAAGGCGGATTCTGAGATTCGGATGTATCATCGCTGCGACGAACACTATAATCAATCGTGGCAGCAGACGCACATCGATAGATGGAATCCGGCATCGAAGATGAAAATAGCGAATGTCGGTGTCGCGCGGCAGTCTGCTGAATCGAGCGATAAAGGTGCTTCCTTTCGAGTTACATATCCCGTATTCTCGAAACAACGATCTCCGATAGACACGTGGCGGACAAGGTACTCGCCGATAAAATGTTAGGATGCATAATCGCGAGAGATTCGGCTTTGAGCGAGAGTCGCCGCTGCTGCCATTTGGGCCAAGACCAAAATCGGCATGGGTATGAAACCGAAGAAGAAAACAATGAGAAAAAAGACAACGAAAAAAATAGACATTATCAATGGCATGAAAACGAGGCGGCATGTTACTTTTTCTGCCAATGTTAGGCGTGCTCGAATCCTTGATTAGCAAAATGGCCAGCGTGACGTAAATATATGATAGCAAATCCGCGTGACGTCGAAGAGCTGCAACGTTATGATCGCACGATGGAACAGAGCCGCGGACTATATCTCGTTCCGCACAAATACGGACTCGGACTGTATTTCAGCTTCTACAAACACGAACAATGCGTAGCAGCAAAGAAAAAAAAACGCCAAAGAGACAATAAAAATACCCTCGTGTAATGTAATCAACGTGAAATTGGACGTGCTCGCGAGACGTATGCGCTTACCGTACGAGGGCAAGTTTGCTCAATAAGTTTTTAGAAAAACATAGTAAAACACATTTTTTTTGATCGATTTATTTTTATTTCTCAACATTGTCTCCTTTCAATTCGATCCAATGATTCTCCAACTTTCAAGCCGTTCCGAATGATTTGTCCAACCCTTCAAAATAAGCCTCTGTTTCGGCGATGAGCTAATCTCTGATGATGAATCTCTTTTCTCTAGATCATTTCTTCAGGTTTGGAAACACGAAATAATCGCAGGGAGTTAAATATGCTGGATGCAATTCGTAGCGGAATTCGTTGAATTTGACCATCAGTGTCGGGCACGTGTGAACCCGTGCATTGTCTTGATGGAATAGCACTTTCTTCTTCGCCAAATGGGAACGTTTTTTCTTTAAAAGTTGAAACAATTCAATAAGGCTACGTAATAATCGCCATTAATTGTTTGCTTCGACGGAAGATAATCGATGAATAATACCGCGTGTATCCCAAAAAACTGTGGCCATCACCTTTTCGGCTAACTTTTTATGGTCTTCGTTGGAGCTGATTCATCCGGCGAAGTCCATTGTTTTGATTGTTTGATCCTTCATCTCAGGTGTGAAGTAATGGATCCATGTTTCATCCACAGTAATGAATCGACGCAGAAATTCGTCTGGATTACGTTGAAATATTGTTTTGAAATCGTCACATGGTTGCGCTTATGGTCCACAATGAGTAAACGCGGCACCCATCTTGCCGATAGCTTTTTCATATCCAATTGTTTGTGTAAAATTGAATTCACTGTACCATGTGATATGCTTGTGGTCTCAACAAGCTTGCGCACTTTCATTCGTCAATCAGTCAAAACAATATCGTGGCCTTTATCGATGATTTCTGGCATATTCAGCCTCAATTGGACATCCTAAACGAGGTGCATCACATGTGGATGTATGACCATGTTTAAATTCATTCACCTAATTGTACAGTCGCAAATGCTGGTGCAGATGTGCTATGAACATTATCCAACTTGGCTTTCTTTCGGCGTTAAATTTCATACATAGATGTTTGATTACTGAACGGAACTTGTTTTTTTCCTTTTTGCAACAAATACAAAGGTTGTTCGCTTTAATCATCTATAGAAATGAAACCACGTGATGAATTCCACTCAAAATTTGACCGTTATCAGCTGAGAGATGCTACTTGTCGAAAAGTAATATGACATGACACTGCGAGTGCCCTCTAACAGATTTTCTAAGAACTTATTGACTTTCCCTCATACTTTAGAAATGTTTTTATGCGTAACGAGTTATCGACGAGCAGCGCGCGTCGAAATGAAAGGAATATCGTGAATCTGGACGATGGGACTCGGTACTCACTGGATAGTGTACACGAAGAGACACAACCGTGTATTTTGACAGTTTCGATAATCTTCGACCGCTCAAGGAACTGGTGTGATATATCGGGAATAGAATTATGATAGAGTACAATCGCAATGTCCTATCAGATGTACGATCAGAGCTTCTGCGGACAAATGTTTCTATGGTTTCTACGAACGATCAACGCTCGTGAATTTAAAATGCTCGATGAAATGCCGTGAAGTCTCAGTACTGAACGAACGCTTTTTCCGTCATGTTGCTAACACTTACAGTAAGTGAGAAGAGCAACCTCCTCGCGGCGAACTACTTCCCCGCCATAAATCTGAGTGATTACGAGTTGGTCTGGCAATTTTTTGAGACTCACCACACGATACCGAATGTAAATGAATCGAACAATAAATTTTATTTCAGCAAAGACGACGCAGAAATTACAATTCCCAAGGGTTTGTACGAAGTGCGAGACATAAATGAATTTTTGAAATGAATTTTACGATTTTACGGAAACGTTCGCGTCGCGATGCGCCCGATGCACATAACAATAACAACAACAACAGCAACAACAACAACAACAACAACAATAATGATGATGACATCGAAGGTGCGGAATATCCGATAATACTTCGTGCAAACTACAACAAGATGAAATGTGAGATTAGATGCGCCTATAGAATAAACTTTGGCAAGCCCAAAAGCATTAGATCGCTGCTGAGATTCTCGTCGAAGCGTATACTGCGACCACGAAGTTGGCACGAATCGAACGTATCGACCAACACAATGAACGTAACCGTTATTCGCGTAGAATGTAACGTGACCGCGGGCACGTATAGCAACAGCAAAGGTGTGCAAACGATACACGAACTTTCGCCGAGCGTGCCGCCGGGATATTAGATATCGGAAAGGCCCGCGCAGATTGTTTAGCTGCCGATCACCGTAAGGAGCATTACGGATTCTGTTTGATGACACGTATCATTAGAAAATAACAATATACAGTGGCACACTGTAAATGGTATGCATAGAATTTGACTGCAAGGAAAATGTGCCCGCAAATACAACATCCTATTGTCTCATCATACTTTGATCAAAAAGTTCCCGGAATTATCATCAGGTGATGCTCTGAGTCAGCTGATTTGAGTTCTGTTTTTTTGGTTAGGTTGCCACATCTATCACTGACATTCCCACCAAATTTTATCATCAGCTTTTATCAGCTAGCTTGACATTTGTAAAAGTTAGTTTTGAATACATCTATCTCTGCACGTATTTTCGATTTTTTACAGTTTTAAAAATGGAGTTGTATTTGCAACAATGAGTTTGTATTAAATTTTGCGTTAAAAATGGATTCAATGGTGTGAAAACCTTGGAAATGTTGGGAAACTGTTTCGGCAGTGATACTCTAAAGAAAACAACCGTTTATGAATGGCATGAACGCTTCAAAAGTGGTCGTGAATCCGTCGAGGATGACGAACGTAGTGGCAGGTCGACATCAAAAACCGACGAAAACATCAATAAAGTGAGAGAAATGTTGATCAATAACTGCAAATTAACTATCAGAGGACTTAAACATTGCTTATGGATCCATTCAGGACATTGTAGTTAATGGTTTGGGTTTGCGCCGTGTTGCTGAAAAGTTGATGAAGGAACTGAATTTCATGCAAAAAAGGGACCGCGTTGTCATCGCCAAAGATGATTTCCAAGGCTGAATCCAATCCAACATTCATCAAACGCATCATTACTGGAGACGAGACGTGGATTTATGAGTACGAAACGCAATCCAGATATCAGGCGAGTGAATGGAAAGCTTCAAATGAGCCAAAAGACCAAAAAAATCACGTTTTCAGTCGAAAAAGAAAGCAATGCTCACGGTTTTCATGGATTACAAACGATATTGTACATCACGAATTTTTGCCAGAAGGTCAGACAGTTAATAAGGAGTATTATTTGGGCGTTATGAGACGTTTGCGTGAAACAGTTCACCAAAAAAGAAAAGATTTGTGGGCAAACAACTCGTGAATTTTGCACCATGATAACGCACCGTCGCACAGTGCCATCATTACCCGTGAAAACGCGTTCCCCATTTTAACAGTCGAAAGAAAGGAGGTAATGGAAAAATCGAAGATAGCTCTGATGGCTATACCGACAATAGAGTTCCAGAAATGTTTCGAGAGCTGGATCAAGCGCCGGCATAAGTGCGTTGCAGTCGATGGGGAGTACTTTGAAGAGGACAATACCACTTTTGATGAATAAAACTTATATTTTGAATTTTCTGAATGAATTCCGGGAACTTTTTGATCAAGATAGTATACAATCATGTAGCTCAATATAATCCGTTGACGTAGTTCATAAGATCATGTAAATTTCGACGTCAACATGTATTTAAAGCTTTAAAGAGAGAAAAATTGGAGTGAGGTGCAGTTTCAAAAAATTGCTCATAACCATATCGACATTTGTGGATCTGTAAGGATTCAGCGGAATAAGAAATTTATCGTGAAGGAAGTAACGATGTTGAAACAGAAGACCGTTCGCACGCATTATATTTTTACGAATCCTGTGTTATGGAAATTTTTGACAAGATCTGATAAGTCTTGCGCTTCCTATTATAGTTAATTGCTTATCATTGTGGATTGCGACGGGAAGATGGGAGGATCCTCCCGTACTGCGAGGCGAATCGCCTGATTACGGCGGCTATATTTGAAGATGATGCTATCATGTACGTCAAGAGACGCGAGAAACGAACATGGCTGTGGAATTTGCTTCCGGACAATGAGCGAGAGTGCATGTATTGGGTTGTCCGGAAAGTTCGTGCTGATTTTGAAGGAAAATTGAAACGCAGAAGAAATTATTATTTGAATTTTTAATTTCATTTATTAAATTTAAATCTTTTGCGGCACGAACTTTCCGGACAACCCAATACATCGAGATCTTGGATGCAGTTTCCGAAGATATGGAATGTTTATCTAATTTAGATGTTACTAATACTATGCGATGTGGACAACATATTGCGCGTTACAAAATGTATTGGAAATATATAACGGGTGGTTATAAAAGAATTTTTTTTAAATAAAAATACGTATTTATTATGTATTTCTTTTTCCTTTCCTTTACAATGTGTATGTATTGTATATAAGTTTGTATGTACGTACAAATGTATGTATAAGCGTATGTATAAACGTACATATAAACGTACGTATAAACAAAATACGTAGAAAGACGTAATAAAACACCACGACATGTTCGAAATTCTTAGAAAGAGGAAAGGCCTGACTCCCCTATCGATTCTAGAAGTACTACTATATACGTCACAATTTTCGCGGATGCAATCAGTCTTGTGATACCCGCTTGTACGAATGGTTGAAAAATGTACTTTGCCAAAGGGAGCAGCGCATCGTGAAGAAGGAATATAACGTAAGTTTCAACATTCTACACACAAAGAACGATTTTTAACATTATGTACACAGTATGTACACAGTAGCATCGCGCGGTTTACTGAACAGACATTATAACCTGACGAATACGGGCTAAAGATTTTTGGAAATTGGAATCAACGTTGATCCACTGAGTTATGTGGAGATCACTCTGGGAGATCATCGCGGACACGAATTGTCGTTGTCTTTCAAAAACGTGGAAGGTTCTCTATGAGCAGCGATGGAATATTTACAAAATGCTTCGAAACGAATACAAAGACAATTTCATAAGCGTTGGACCGCTAAAGACCAGAGTTTGTACGCTGCTACGATAACGATGCTACAATCATTCGTTTCTGCTACAATTCTTCGTCCGTATGCTTGACCAAAATATATGTATGTTTGAATTTGATGGGTATATCGATGTAATGTTCGAACGATTGGCCCGATTCGTCGATTTGATTGATGTTAAGTATATGCGATTTCCCAATATCGCGTCTGAGAACGCTATACGCGATAGCGACAACTTCAATGGACATCAGCTCATCGATTATGAGCTATTAGTTTTAGTTTTTAGTATATACAAAAAATCAGTGTAATAAGGTGTGAATAAAAAAGAATTCGTTCGCATCACTATATATATGTACTTTATTTTACTATCCATCCTTTGCCCTGAAGTGCTGAAAAAGAAAAAGGAAAAAACACAATGTATTGTGAAAACAAAGTCCTAAAAAAAGATAAAGAAAAAAAAGAATGTCGTCTGTATCGTTGCGTTCTATCTTTTTCTAACATACGAGCTTTTGTTACCGATGCATTTTGGGGAGAACGGTGGCGGGTGATGAAACAAATACGAAACGCATAATGAAACGTCATCACGCATATCATGTTTATGTAATTCATCGATCGGAGTCGACATATTGGGAGTACAAATTAGTTCGGTCCGTTTGGCTAAAGATGGCTCCAGCTGTTGTGAATGGTTCATAGGGACAGCTGATTTTGGCGGTTTCAGAGAGGTTAAACATCTGCTCATAATATTTAGTTTATATCGCTTTGAGTTTCATATAAAAAGTTTCATACTTGATTTTTACTGTGTTTGAAATGAATTTTATGTTAACCAAGCAAATTTTGATTTTCTGCTTTAATTGGAAGAAAAGTGCGGCTGAAGCCCATCGAATGCTTATCGAAGTTTATGGTGACACTGCTCCAAATGATCCTGAATCCTGATCCTGAATGAACAATCCTGATAAATTATGTAGGGAATGGTTTCGACGTTTCAAGGATGGAGATTTCAACGTTGAAGACAAGCTTCGTTCTGGACAACCACAAAAATTCGGAGACAAAGAATTAGAGGCATCACTCGAAGAAGATCAGAATCAAATGCAAGAGGAGCTTGCAGAATCATTGGGGATGACTCAACAAGCCGTTTCTATACAATTAATGGGAATGATTCAAAAACAAGGAAATTGGGTGCCTTATGAACTGAAACCGAGAGACGTTGAAAAGCGATTTTTCATTTCGATTTTTCAATTAGCAAATAGCTGATTCAAAGACAACAGAGAAAAGATTTTTTGCATCGGATTGTGATTGTAGATGAGAAGTGAATATTCTATGACAACCTCAAAAAGAAAAAATACGCTAAGCCCGGTCAATCGTTGCCATCGACCTCAACATCAATACCACGGCCGAACATTCATGGTTCGAAAATCATGCTCTGTATCTGGTGGGACCAAAAGGGTCTTGTTTACTATGAGCTGCTGAAATCTGGCTTCCACGGGCGATCAATATCGGCTAAAATTGATTCGTGTGAGCCGTGCATTGCGAGAAAAACGGCCGGAATACGAGCAAAGACATGTAAAGTTATTCTTCTTCATGACAACGCTTGACCTCATGTCGCTAAAGTCACAAAAAAATATTTGGAAACGCTCAAATGAGATGTTTTACTGCCCCTGTCGTATTCTCCGGACATTGCTCCTTCTGATTATTGGTTGCTCCGAAGGATGCAGCAAATCACCGGTTCACTTCTTTCGCAGAAATCGAAAATTGAATCCAAAATTGAATCGCCTCCAAAGACGAGTCATTTTTTCCAGATGGAGAATTCGGAAATTGCCTTGAGAGATGAGAGAAGTAGACAGCGATGGACAATACTTTAATTGATCTGTTCATTCATTTTGTTTTGAAATAAAGTTTTTTTGAACACAAAAAATGGACCGAACTAATTTGTTTACTCCCAACATGAAACTATAGTTAGTATTGTTTTAATCATGAAGCTATAGTTAGTATTGTTTACGTAAAGCGATGCCGGCAATCGAGAACTTTCTCCGCGCTGCCTTCTCTCTCGCGACTACGAATATTCCTCGCGCTCCGCGCTCACCTCTAGCCCCATTGGTTAGAACCGGCCTATATTTACTTTCGACTCCCGCGAGATTTAGAACCGATAATAATGAGGATACGAAGATTCTCAATGTGCATTTCCTTGAGTCGGATGTAGAGCGGCAACAACAAATCATGCGAAACACTCATTGTCCGCGGTTTACATATTGATTATCGCTCTCTTTAACATAATTTCTTGCGGGAGTTTGATATGACATCCTGCGCGCAGAGGATTGTGCTTGTTCACGTTCATCGTTAAATTCGGTATACGCGATAATGCTCATCCGCTATCGCGTTCCTGAAACTCTTCAGTGATGATAAGGTAGGTTCAACGACACGCGATACATATTAGGTGTTTGCAACTTTGCTTCCGCCGTTTTCCTATAGATGGCTTTAGCGGTAAGTGATGGTCGAAATAAATAGATCATAGACGTCATGCAATAAACTTGGGCATCTGTCAACATAACCCCATAGAAACATTAGTCAATTTGTGTCTGCATCATAAAGTTATTCTCGATTGAAAATGTCAGTTTACGAGCCAAATTCTCGTCATTTGCGGGAGGTTTTAATTTTTTGCTTCAATATGAAGAAATCTGCGGCTGAGGCTCGAATGCTCTCAAATACTTATAAGGCCGCTATTAGTGAAAGAAAGTGTCGTGAGTGGTTTCAACGCTTCAAGAACGGTGATTTTGACGTCCAAGGTCATGCTCTGTATTTGATGGGACCAGCTCGGCGTAATGTATTATGAACAGTTAAAACCGATTGAAACAATCACAGGCGATCGGTATCGAACGCAATTGATGCGTTTGAGCCGAGCATTGAAAGACAAACAGCCGCAATACAACGAGAGATACGATAAAATGATTTTGCAGCATAACAATGCTCGACCCCATGTTGCGAAAGTAGTCAAGACATACTTGGAAACATTGAAATGGGAAGTGCTACCCCATCCGCCGTATTCTCCAGACGTTGCTCCCTCTGACTATCACTTGTTTCGATCAATGGCACACGGCCTGGCTGACCAGCACTTCCGGTCTTATGAAGAAGTAAAAAATTGGATCGATTCGTGGATAGCCTCAAAAGATGACTAGTTTTTTCGACGCGGGATTCGTACGTTACCCGAAAGATGGGAGAAAGTAGTGGCCAGCGATGGACAATACTTTGAATCATAAATGTATAATCAGTTTTTTACAATAAAGCCTCGAATTTCGGAAAAAAAACGGCGGAAGCAAAGTTGTACATCTAATATCATGCGCACAAATCGGTGCATTGATATAGTTCATAGTTCCGAGTGGCGATACTTTGTTCACGCGTTCATCACCCGCCACAAATTCACCATTAAAAACAGTGTTTATTTTTATAGTTGAATTACACTATGCATATGCTCGAGCACAATTTTGATAGCGTCTTCGAGGAATTGGCGAGGCTCGATATATTTAGAGTTTATTACCGCATCTGTCAAAATACGAATACGACTTTCGAACGTCGTTTCGATGACACGCCAACAGAGTTCGTACCCGACGCCCATATGCACAGATTTCTTCAGACTCTCGAGCCGCGCGATACATGCGATTAATCATTGTCTATTATCTGATTGATAGTCGCGGGCATTTGATACGGCTCTGCTCCTCCAATGATTCTATAAATTTGTCGCATCGTTGTTCCCACGCGCTGTACTCATCTATAGTACAAACAGGATAGCTTCCTCGATCAAATCACGCTTCATGTCGTCACTTGCGTTGTCGAATTAACTAATGACATTATTTGATTAAATCTTGTCATTTTTATATCATTATGTGCGCTATTTTTATTAATGATATCAGATATTTCATACCTTGAAAAAAATCTTAAATTACGCTCACAAAGCAGCTATACTTTGATGAAATTACAGATGTTGCATTTTTGCAAATGTTGTATCAAATTACATTGATGATGTCGCCAAAATATGCTAATGTCCTTGAAAAAATTTTTTATATTATGTTGATAGTGCAGTTGTATATTAGCTGATATTGTACTATTTGGCAACACATTTGCATCAAATTATACTAATGATTATCATTCTTGAGAGATTATAAATTACGCCAACAAAGTCGCATTGAAACTTGCAAATTTGTTGAAATTGTTAGATTACATTAATGTCATCATCAGATGTATCTAAAAATCTTTCGTTATAAAATTTGACATTTGCACTTTTTATGTCATTGACCAAAACTGGTCCTATAAATATCCGCGAGGATTTTTGCGGAATGTCAGTCTGTGTAAAATGGCTAACCGTAGTCGCTCTCGCATTTAATTAGCAATCGAGAACTCGATTTCTGTAATGCTGACTCGCATTAATATTTCTTGCCTGATAATGATAATAGGAGATGAGAATTATATTGAAAAAAAACGTGATAATTATATATTATTAAAGGATTATGCGCCTAAGTACTGGGACATATGGTCATGGATCTCCTCTATCATAGATATCTAAGGATGAGTCCGAGTCTGAGAAATTCCCATATAACATTGTGGATTCATACGTTCAACATGAGTTGAGTAAGTAAGTATTTCATGTATACTTGTTTGTGAAAAATTTTTCTCTATATATGGCTTTTCTGTTTGTTCTTCTCCATTACAGCGCATGTTGACATACAATTTGTAAGGACGGCGATATATTAGAGCGGAGGAAATATTAAAATGTGATAAAACATATATGTAAAAATAAGTAAATATGGATTAACCTGGATTATTCTATATTCAAAATTATTTATTCTCTCTACAATTCTTTTCTATCTCTGCGGCAGCCTATCACGCGCGCATCATCACGCGTGATATCATTGCATCGCGCTCTCTAAAATAATAATAATTATTATTAATTCAGAATAAAAATATTTCGGCATGAATAATCGCATGTAATAAACATTGAAAGGAAGAAGAAGAAGATGGCGACGCTTAAGAGGTAAGTATAGTGCGCGATGGAGACTGCGCTCGGAAACGGCGGTAGGAAATGGCGGTAGGAACCGGTGGACTGCACCCGGAAGTGGCGGCGGGAATCGGCGTATCGCGCCCAGCACCCATTGACTCCGTGTCACGTCTTCACTGCGACGCGGACGCAAGTTTCCGCATCTCGAACATCCTCGTCCTCTCGCACTGCAACGTCATCTCCGCGACGTCACCCACTGTGACTCCCCTTCGGTTAATGACGTCACTCCTCCTCTTTCCGCGGACCTCCATCGCTGCGGGTACTCTTCTGCCCCTCACTCCCCCCCCCCCCCCCCCCCCCCCACGGAGCTTTCGAATTAAAATTCCCTTTATTTCCTACTCGTTTTACTTATTTTTTTAAAACTTTCGTTACTATTGTATTGTATTTTGAACGACAAATGTTAGAACCGATTTATACATATATTTCAATGATGTATTATTTAACTCCGCTCATAAAAAAAATTTAAGAACAGGAGACAAATATTGAATATTGAAGAAATAAAAAAATTGTAAATGAATATTAACCTGCCGCGAGCTAGATCGGGTATGTCATCCGACCTATTTTGATTTATGATTTATGATTTTCCTTTGCCTTGTGTGTTGATTGATACGTTGAGTACTTAGGATAAGAGTGAGGGGAGGAGTAAGAAGAAGATAAAAAACTAAATGTTTTTGTATTTGCTACAAACCATTTGTGCATAGAACATGCCATATTTCAATGTAAAGACCCACTTCAATGTAAAGACTCCATTACAAACGCAGAACTTTATGAAGATTAGCTGCTAAGATTTTGTTATTGTTGGTTATTTTTTTTTTAGTTTATTTGTTAAAAAGAAGAAAGACTATTTTTTTGTTTCTTACTTTAATTTTAAGTCGATACAGATGTTCCTGAACACATTGATCTCTTTAACGTTGAAAATATTTACTAACTTGGTTAAAATTTCAATAAACATAATTTTCTTATAATTCTAAATATTTTATTTAGTGAGAAATCTGTTGTGTTTTATGAAGTACTTTTAGATAATAATAATTAAAATCAGTACAAAAAATCTGTACAAAAAATCAAACAAGTTCAGGTATGTCACATCCTATCTAGCAGTAGCGATTTATCACCTAACTCACGCCGTTAAATATAACTGCAATAGATACAAATGTAGCTTATTTGTATCCAATATAGCTTATTTGTATCCATTGTGAGTTATGTTCAATTTATATTTCTAATTTTTTTACATTTAATACTTAATATTTATTTAATAATAATAAAAATAAAAAACATAGTATTCATATCTTAGAAAGATAGCATTAAAATACATTGTAATATTTCAATGCTATTGCAGTGCAATAAATTGCAATGTAATAATTGAACGACATTGCTATTTTTAATATTACAATGTAGTATACTATATTGTAACAATTGAATGATATTGCAATATTTAAATGATATTATAATAGTAATATTTCAGTGCGATATATCATACTGCAATATTTCGATTATATTGTGATATCCCGAACAACACGAATTCGACTAAAAGTCGACTATAAGTAGACTGGAGAAGTCAAGAATCAACTTCTTAATCAAATCTAAATGTTGATTAATAGTCAACTATATTGTCTTGAAAATAATCGATTATTATTAACTCCAATTAACTAAAATTGACAAATTATCGAATATTTTTGTATGGTTAATATTCTACTTCTTTGTTAAATTATTAGGCATTGATGACTAAAAGATATCTTATAGTTATCAGTGTCCAATAAGTTAACACAAAAGTGAAGGAAACATTAACTATCCAGAAATTGACAGTAACTTATTATCAATTTTGGTTAGCTGAGAGGTCTTATTATAATAAATTTTATTTTCCAGAGAAGCACAATATACTCATGTAAACTCTTATTGTCATATAAAACAACATAATCAGTTATACATGAATGAACATTTTGAAGAAATTTATATAACAAATATTTTTTTTTTACAATTGTTAGCGGTACTATTGTTCTATAATAAATTACGTTTTTGGAAATGTTCATGCAAATAAAATAAAATTATTATACACAAGTAAAATAAAATAAACAGGATAATGCGATAATGAAATGCAAAATATACATTTTTCTATACATATATTTTCTAATTTAAATACAAGAAACTCTTACACACGATCAAAATTGATCGATATTGAGATAAATACTTCTACTTTTATATATTTCACATAACATATATTTTATTTCGTAATGTTTGAAATAATGATAATCTCACAAATTAATTTTCGATCGGCAATTTGGTACTAGTATCTTATGTATAAAATGTAAAAATTTTATTGCGACAAATATTACTTCAGCTGGGTTTAATCCAGACTTCTCGATCTCTAGTCGGATATGCTTAATCTTTTTGAGGATTGAGTATTCTTCACATTAATCGATATACAGGTGTCCCATAACAATTAATTAATATCTCAGAGAATAAAGAGGATGAAATTTTGAACTAAAAGTTTTTTTGCTAATTTTGGCTCAGTTCATTACTTACCGAGTTATTAAGAAAGTTAATAAATCAACACGCAAACGGAATATGCAGGAGCATGGGTATGTCATGGGACTCCTCACGCTTGCTATGCATTATCCCAATTGAAAGTTATTCTAATTAATTGAAAATTATTCTAATTTTTTATATTAGCAAATAAATAAATAAATAAATTAATTAATCAAGTCTGAATCAAAATTGACAAAGGAACTTTTAGTTCAAAATTTCATTCTCGTTCACTCCCTGAAATATTAAGTAATTGTCATGGGATACCCTGTATAGAGCGTACGCATTAATACATGACAGCATGTATATAAATATTTTCTTAATAATATATAAATATAATTATACCTATAGTAACTATATTCTTAATCTATTAGATGCAAAAATAATCGGTTTTTAGTTTTTAACTTTAAATAATATTTCAACTCGTACTTTATTAACCGAAATAAAAACCATTTATTGACATAAATAAGTAAAGCGGAATCTGTGCTTTAAAATGATATTTATTAATATAGGTACAAATATAACTTAAGTTACTATACATTTATAATACAATAGAACAAAGCATCAAAACAGAAAAAACTGTCATTATTTTTCATCAATTTATATATTATCATATATTATATTTATATATTATCATATATATTGCATCATAAAATTTATTTTCTACTTTACATTGCTCTTTTTCTATCGCTGGCTCGTCGCATCCATTCTTGCACGTACCTTTCCACTTCAATATTTATAGTGTTTTTTGTTTTGACCGATTCTAAAAAAGAATGAAGTAATGAAATGAATATGGACGAACGCGCGTGAAATAAATATAGATATAGTATTGAATAATATTTTATCCTATATCCATTCATCTTTCTTTCTCTTCTTTTCTTCTGAGGAGAAGAAAGGCCTAGTATATACACAAAATATTATTTCTTAAGATTTACTTTGACAAATTAGCTAGTTATTCTTGAAACTTCGAATTCTTTGCAAGAGAAAGACTATATTCCACTTAATTGCATTGATTGCAATTTCGATACCTCGGTATGCACGCTAAAAACAGCTGATGAATCACATATTCAAAATTGACGGGCATTGACGGGTAAGCTCATAATGCTCGATGCTCAACGATTGACATGTGAAAGCATCTTGGATGCGTTCAGGAAGGACGCTATCAACAGTTATTCTATCCTTGTTTGATTGACATGAGTAGCACTGACCAGCGCATCCCATTGCAGTCACAGCAATAGGGCGCATTTAACACGTTCTTTAAATATTCTTGTTCGCCTTAATTTAATTAGCAATTAAATATACAGCTCTTTCTAGCTGATTTATGACTCGTATAT
>NW_017259544.1:1010029-1017792 GCF_001594045.1 Atta colombica | reverse complement strand
ATATATACATATATACACAACATGTACCAGAGTTAACGTACGAGCTGGCACGTATATTCCTCATGAAAAAGTAAATCAAAAATGTTAAAATCTTAAAGCATCAATAGTTTTAAAATGGTGAGCATTTGAAAATGACCAATTACAGAACATGAAATTCGCACCGTCAGAAGCGGCGCACAATTAAGCGGTCGGCCACGCGAACGCTTTGACCGATATATCGCTCAACAGTATCGAACGATACTACAAAGTTTCGAGAAATTTCTATATTAATTACTGCCGTATTTTTAAATTAAGTCTAATTTAATTGAGAAGTAATGTCAATTGCAAATTTGATAAATAAATAAATAATAAATAAAATCAATATTAATTAAATGTTCCAAACAAATAATGTTAAAACATCAACAATTTTATTAACATTTTCGATTTACTTTTTCATGAGGAATATGTACGTGTCAATCCTTGCGCTAATTCTGCTACTTTACAAAAAAATTGCAAGAATTGTTTATTTTTTGTTTTTCTTCTCATAGAGCTTTAAGAATTTTTTTAGAATTTTTTATCAACCTTTTAGTATTGCATTTTCTTATTTTTACCAACATAAGAAAATACAATATTAAAAAATTCAGAAAAAATTCGAAGAGTTTTCTATAAGAAAAAAATAAATAATTTTTCTCTCTTGCAATTTTTCTGTTGATAGTATTTAAATAAAAAATTATTATCAATTTTCAGCAATTTTTTAAAATTAATCTTGTTAACTATTGCGAAAATTGCAAAATGGTAGAGGACTTTTCCTTTCAGTTTAGTCCATTCTGCCTCTATGCGAAAGATTTATTTCATTACATTTCAAACACATGTATATATCGTATACATTGTATACATAATAATAATATTAAAAATTATATTTTTTTCTGTTTTTGTGCATATATATATATATATATATATATATATAAATCTTTTTTTTTATTATATTGTAATGAACAAAGTATAGTTAATAAATCTTTTATATTACTATTTTGTAAACGATCATACATATATAGCTCAAAATTATAAAAAATCTGTGAAGTTCGCAGAAAGCATACAATATAATAATTATTTAACATTAAAATATAATTTTTCATAATATTGAATTATTTATTAATTTCTTGTCCTTTTTAATCTTTTTAACTTTAATAATAACATATTTCATATGCGTGGGTGCATACATGTGTGGATGTGTGCGTGCATGAAGAATAGAACTTTTGTCATCTTTAAGTCGATTTACAGTCGACTAAAATATAGTCAACTAATAGCCAGTAAATACCAACTTATAGTCGACTATATGCCAATTGGAAAAAGTTGACTGTAAGTCGACAAACAGTATTCGTGTTGTATAAGATTGCATTGCAATGTATCACACTGCAATATTTAGACGATATTGCGACAACACTGCATTGCGATATATTTCACTGCAATATTTGGACGACATTGTAGTAATATTGCAGAATGATATGTCACAATATCAACAAAATTATTACAATATTACATTGTGACATATCGCAATATAATATCGCAGTAATATTTATGTAATATTCCATTGCAAATTGTAATATTACTGTAATATTACTGCAATATTACATGGTGTATGGGACGAACCCGACACAACACATGCACACTATTTACTCTGTAAACCGAGTTATCATTAAATGTATTACTTATATTGAAACCGTATCTTTTCTATCCGCCTGCATCTTTCCTTTCGTGAGAATCTCTTTGGCATTCCAAACCGAGTTCAATTAATCCGACGAAATAATCCGCGTCAAAGTTAGGTCGTTTCAAATCCTAAAAAAAAACGAATGCATCCAGGTGAATCAGGTCCTGAATCAACATCTGAACGGAATATTCATTGGAAGTAAAGTTATGCTGTGTATCTAATAAGATCAGAATGATGTGATGTACTTTTAGCTGCTGCAACTGAGCAGCTTAAATCATCAATGCTGAACCTTATCAACAACAATTAATCAATTTGTACCGAACATTCAGAAAAAACCGTTCAAAATATACGAAAAGACATAACAAGGTTATTTTCCAGCATGATAATGCCAGATCACATGTCGCAAAATGAGTCAAGGACATTTTAGAAGCACTTGACTGGGATGTGTCGTATTCAGATATAGCTCCATCAGATTATCATTTGTTTCAGTCCATGCAAAGCGGTCTTTCTGGAGAGCGATTCAGATTTTATGGCGATATCAAAAATTGGTTTGTGTGATGAACGGATTACTTCAAAACAACCGGACTTCTATCACGGAATCCACTCATTGCCTGGAAAGTGGGGGAAGGTTATAGGTTTCGATGGCAAATATTTGAAATAAGGCAAGCCTTTTTTTTCTATAAAGACAATTATGTTTTATTTAATCAGAAAACGATAGAAACTTATCTGTATACTATATATATATTATCATATATGTGTGTGTGTGTGTGTGTGTGTGTGTGTGTGTGTGTGTGTGTGTGTATAAATATACATACATAAATTGTTGATAACAGTGATACTTACATGAACAATTCTGGATTTTAAGAGATAAACGAGCCACCAATGCCATAATACATAAATGTCTGCAAATTTGCGATACAGTAGTAAGAAGATCCCGCTGTATTACCACATGATCGTGTTAGAGATGCTGTTTTTAAAGTTACTGGCATTGACTATGTGGGTCCACTATTTCTAAGAGATAGTAGTAAAATCTGGATTTGTCTATTTACTTGCGCTATTTATTATAATATGGGTGTGTAAACTTAAATCCGCTGTTTTTTAGTCAGAAAAACACATTTTTTTTCCTAGGAAGCAAAAACAAATTTATTCAAAGTACTTGCCCTCACTAACTATACATTTTTCCCATCTTTCGGGCAATTTGTGTATACCATGCCAAAAAAATTCCTCATCTTTGCAGACAAACCACTCATCAAACCATTTTCGGATGTCGTCATAAGAATCGAAGTACCGCTCAGCGAGCGCGTGGCCCATCGACGAAAACAGGTGATAGTCAGAAGGTGCCAGGTCTGATGAGTAAGCGGGATGAGGTAGTACTTCCCAGTTGAGTGTCTCCAAGTAGTTTTGGCCATTGTTGACGTATGCGATGGTGCGTTGTCGTGGAGGAAAATCAGCTTGTCATATCTTTTCCGATAATGCGGCCTTTTTTCACGCAGAACACGGTGCAATTTGATCAGTTGTTGATGGTAGCTGTGAGCATTAACAGTTTCACCAGGTTTAACAGCTTGTAGTAGATGACACCCTCCTGATCCCACCAAACGCACAGCATCGTCTTCTGTCCGAAGCGATTTGGTCTTGAGGAAGATGTTGATGGTTGGATGGAAGAAAGAAGATTTCTTTCTTTAGGGTTCTGAAAATAGATCCACTTTTCATCGCCTGTCACAATCCGATGCAGGAACGACTTTCTTTTTTGTCTGGCAAGCAGAATTTGGCATGTGTTTTGGCGTCGCTCCATCTGCCTATCGTTCAGTTCATGCACCCATTTTCCAATCTTTTGAACCTTCCCCATGGCATGTAGCCGCATGGAAATGGCTGCTTGAGAAACACCCAATGCTTGCTCGGCAAGCATTTTTTGCGATTGGGTATCGTCTTCGTCCAAAAGAGCTTGCAATTGGCAATCCTCCTTCCTGGGCCGATTTTCACGCTTCTTGTCACTTAGGTCAAAATTGTCATCATTGAACTGGCGAAACCAATCTCTACACGTTGTTTCCGATAAAGCATTGTCGCCATAGACCTCCACAAGCATTCGATACGATTCGGCAGCCGATTTCTTCAAATTGAAACAGAAAAGCAAAGCTTCGCATATGCTTTTTTTTTAGTAAAAAACTAGACATGATTACGAAAGAAAAAATGTATGTTGTTGTATGAAATTGCTGATGATGCATTAGTTAATGTTGACAGATGTCAAACACATAAAAAAAAGTGTGTTGTGTGCCCAGGGTAGCTTTGTACGCTCACTAATGCCATCTATGAGCAAACAGCGGATTTAAGCTTATACACCTGGTATTTATTATTATATTTATCAAGCTATTCACCTTGAATTGATCTCATTTTATCCACTCATTCTTCTCTAAAAGTATTTCGTAGATTCATCGCTAAACGTGGAAGACCTATTGTTATTTATACCGGCAATGATATCAAATTTGTCGGTGCCATCTTCGGAAGATTAACTGACAAAAGATCGAAGACTATGGAACAATCCAGAAGATTTATTGGAATAATCTGCGATTGTGAAGCTGTCATTAATTTTCGCCCATTATTTATCTAACGGAAGATCCTAATCAATTGGTACCATTATCACCATCTTTATTCTTATTAGACCTTAAGAACAATGGAGTTCCCGACATTGACATCTTATATCCAATACTGAATATGTCAACATAAGAATAAAATATCAACGAGAATTACTACAGCAAATTCGGAGGGAATTTCGGATAGAATATCATGGACAACTAATGGACTCATGGACCCGGAAAATCATTTGTGTATCTTCTCTGCGAAATGTACAAGATATCAAATGTAGAAGATATCATGCTCATCGAAAGTGAGCATCTGAAAATTTGAAATGACCATTGGGCAAAATCATTCAAGTTTTCCCCAATCGAGATGGCGAGATGTTGTTAAACTCAAGACAGCGACAAGAGATCTCGTACGTCTAGTGCAGAGAAGTATTTCTTGAAGTTGTTTTCTTCAGAGACTACGGATGAAATTCCTAATTTACGGAATCGGCTTCAGGATTTTTGTCACTCGAACCAAACAAATAATAGAAAAGTTGAGGACGAATCACCTACGATCCTCATTGCGTCTCAGCAATTGACATTGAGTTGTTGAAGCCTCAGATAACTCAAGTGGGAGGAGATGTAGAAATCACATGAAGAAAGTCACATAGGTGGCACACAAGAGACTACCCGCGGCCTCTTTATCTTGTTAGTTCCCTCTCTACATAATCTTATGTACAAGTTTTAGACAAGTTTCGTCTTTTCCCGTGCGAACATTATTTTTTTGCATTTTTAATAATATAGACTAGCCTTCCATGAATCTAAATGTTATTTACATATTTTATATTTAGTCTTTTTATTTAGTTTTCATGGAAAATTTTCCATTTTCACCTGGAAAGTCAGGGAATTTCAAAATTCATTTTCTATGGCACCTGAATGAGTTTTTTATTTTTATTAAGATTAGAGGGAGTATTCTAAATAATTATCTTTTTTTTTAAACAAAGAATTCTTTTTAAAGCAGAAAATTTGTTTCTGAAACCGAGAATTTGTATGAAACAAAAAAAATTTCACTTACACGGTCTTATGTCCCTCAATATCATCGATAGATTTCTTAATCTAAACATTTGTCAACTTTAATAATTAATATTTCGGTTTGGGATAAAGCGACATTTTTTTTTATTAGATTCGTTTATTTTATGCAAAAACATCAAACTAATTTTATCAAAATCAGGAGTGAAGTCTCTCAACAATTATCATCATTTCGAATCAGGATGCATTGTAGGAGAGGAAGGAATATACCGAAAGGAGCTCCCCCACGACCTTAACCTTGATATATATTGCCAAGGTCATTATTCTGAGTAACCTCCAACAGGTTTTAGTCGTCTCTCATTATTCGTTGAAAAGTTATTAAAAAGAAAATCATTATTAAAAAGAAAAGTTTAAATATAATAATGTCTCTTTTCTATTGTATTATATAGAAAAATTCTCTGCTTTAAAATAGTTTTCTTATTTTAAAAATAAAAATTTTCTTTGAAAACATTATTTCCATAATTTCCATTATTTATATAATTTTTGTTTTTATATAATAATGCATAATAGCATGGGAAGAGGTAGAGTGGAAATCGATTTGCGAGGAAGTTGTGCGCCCCCCCCCCCCTCCAGCAGGGGGAGATGGAATGACAGTCGCTTCGAGTGAAAGTCGTGCGCTCCCTAGCAGAAGGGAAGGTGAGATAGGAGTCGCTTCGCATAAAGATCATTCACTTTTAAGTAGGGGGAGAGATGGGAGTTCCTTCGCATGGACATTACGTAAACAAGAAAGGATATAGGATAGTTTTACAAATTTTTCGCATTAAAAACAAATTTTCTGTAAAACAGTGAACTTATGTTCGCGTGAAAAGTCGTGCGCAATAGGGGAAGTGCATTGCAGTAGATGATGTAGTTTAGAATAGTTTCTGATGTTATATATAGCCGAAATAAAACGTTATTTTTTTCAAACTTTTTTTGTTAATAACTTTTTAATGAAAGAGGAGCGAAGGCTAAAACTTATTACAGGTCACTCAGGATCATTATACCTTGATAACATATCAAGATCAAAGTCATTGCAGGATACTCCCCTAATCTGAATTTTTACCAATCCATTTACTATCGATCAGTCACTAATAAGTTGTAAATCATTATTGACTGTGACTGAGGCAGAACAGGCCTTAGATACTGTTCAAACGTTTTCACGATCATCACATCATCAGCACACACATATAGTTTGGACATGATGGGCAAGGAAATTAGATCGAAAACAAATAGATTAAAAAGTAAACGTCCAAGTATATATATTGAGCCCTGAGTACTCCTGGAAGAAATATTTAATTTTGAGGAAAAGTTAGAAAAGGGATTATAAATGAGAACCTGTTGAAAATCAATGAGGAAGGAGCAAAATAACGAAATAGAAGAATTACTCAAGCCATAATAATGACATTTCACAATTAGTAAATCATGATTTACTGTATCTAAAGCTTTAGTAAAATCCAAAGCTATAAATGCAGAGATGAAACCATTGTCAAAAGATTGCACAGATTCAGATAGATGGAGTGACATAGTGATGCTAAAATGCCACCGAAATCCAGATAATCCTGGCAAGTTGGTAATCACAATATTTGTATGTAAGAAATGATTAATTGATTAAATACAATGCGTAAGATTTTTGAAAAGAAAAGGGAAAGGATAATAGGACGAAATGAGGAAGGAGGGGAAACATTGAATATTTTCGAGAAAAAAATAACAAATGTTTTCAGATAGTAGGGAAAACTCCTTTAGACAGTTATGAGTTAATGATAAAAAGCAATGACTGAGATAGTCAAGAGAAGATAGAAGAAGCACTCGAAAAAGTTAAAAGAACCTGAGGAGCTTGATGGATTTAAGAATGTTAAGAATGTTTATCAAATATTGTAAAGAATGTTTATCAAGTTGATTAAAGAGAAATAAAACTGATTATCCCAATAAGGTACAGAACCGAGAAGATCTTGAAGAACCGGATGTGAACAAGAGGAGGAAGGAAAAGGTTGTATGAAGCAATCGTTTAACTTTTGAGGATTAAAAAGGTGTTTAAAAATGGCTAAAGAGAAGGGATTATGTCCACCTAGAAGGGAAAGATTTTTCTAAAACTCACATGGATGTCTTTTAAGAAAGAATTAAGGAAGGAACACTTTACATGTCGAATCACAGATTAAGTCAGATTACGTAAAGTTTTTTATTCTTTATTAGAATAAAATACCATCCAGACTCGACTCTTATCGATTATAAATACCATCCAGAGACTCTTTGTTCAATTATGTCATGCGCTGAACATTCATAATATCGAATTATACCAAATTTGAGTTATTTTTAGTCATTTCTATATAGATTGTCTACTCTTACTCAATATATCGTTAATTTAACTAAAACAGTAGTGAAATTAAACAATTTAATTCCAGAAAATATATTAAATTTAGACTAAAATTGAGTTTATTATTTATTAAAGATGTAGA
>NW_017259544.1:1007958-1009929 GCF_001594045.1 Atta colombica | reverse complement strand
CAAATTCAAAATTACAATGAAATCAAACACGAAATATTTCACAAGAAATATTTATTTTATAATATAAAATTAAAAAAATATGTTATTGCAAAAATTTTTTTTTAATTATTAAAATTGGAAAGTCATAAAATTAATATTACACGCATTTGCTGCTTTTCTCACAGACAGGTGACCATCTTTTATTCCTTTGCCGCTGTCGCATACGTTTCTACATTTACAAACCTCTATTTTTTTTTTTGTAAAATCGAACCATTCCACAGACTTTTATAACTAGATTGCTGACTCAATATGATAGAAAGAGATAAACCTAATTCCGAGTTGTTCTTGTTTCAATTCATGTATGCGTATGTATCCTGTTTGTGAATATCGCATAAATATGTGAAAACACTAATGTTATTATTCGTGTGATTTATATATGTGAGAGTGAATGAACACAAATATGGCGCTGTCTTCAAACATGGAGATGAAGTTAGTCTATTTATAGAATTGTACATTATTTTGTAGAAAAAAAAAATTGTTTTCAATGAGGAAAGTTATTGTATTACACTGTAATAACCTGCCGATCAAAGTGTGGCATGGAGCAACAACTTACTCCATTCTTTCATTTTAAATTCGAAAAACTATAGATCGAAAACTAGTATATATATCGATTCAAACAAAATGTGTTATTATATTCAAATGTATATAAAATAAACATACAAAAGAATAATTATTGTACATACTTGTAATTTATATACGTGTACAATAAGCGATTTATACAAATAAAAAAAAAATGGAAATATTTAATAGTAAAAGTCAAGGAAATATACGTAACGTCTAGAGCTCAAATATGATGGCTAAACTAAGTGAAGTTGTAGAGTATCATAAGAATAACATATAAAAATTCATAAAAATGTGCTGCCACTTGTGGTAACTAAAAAACTAACTATAACAATTTACCTCGTGTAACAACTTGCCTCGGTCTCTCCTACATAAATATAAACGCTGTTCACTTTGAAACTATTATAAAGATAAACGGATTTAAATTTGACACACATAAAAATTCGTAAAATATTAATATTCTAACTTAAGAGATTGGATTGTTATTGCTCCTTTGAAATCTAACAGTGTATACGGATCCACTTACCTTGAAAAGATAGTAGCAGTTTAGAGCCAGAATTTATCTATGATTAGAAAGTATGAAGTTGGTTAATCTTTATAAATTTGCTGAATTCGAATATGAAACTTAAAATTCTCCAAAGACCCGGAAAACATTATAAAAATGCAATTTTTGTACATGAAATTGTTTTGCACCAAAATATTTCTTAATGAACAAATAGTACTGTACAAAAAAGAAGTGCCCTTTTATTGATATTTTTCAAAGGAAGAGAGAGAGAAGTGTCTTCTATCTGACTATGATCTTTTATTTTTTCACCGAAATTGCACATTTTTATACTTTGTAAGCTTAGGTTGCATTTCTTAACAAGACGAATTAGATTCTGCAGAACATACTAAGAGGTATTTAATTCAGTAATCTTCACTTGATGTATCTTATGGGTAAAGTTAACACTAATGATGAAAAAGCAAAAACGCAGGCGTGCCCACACGTAATACGGATATTCACTCTTGTTTATGTCATTGTACAGGGTGCTTCCGTAACCTACACATCAGTAAATCGGGTTGCGTATCTGACCATAGGCAGGGGCACGCTTTACTGATAATGCAGAATAAGATTAGACTTTCATAAGTTCGACGGGGAATGAGACAAGAGAAATTGAATTTTATTCTGATATAGTGTAAAATATAATATCATATAAAATATGTATTTAATAACACAAATATTATCTGATTTAATCTAACATAAATGACATTTAATACATATTTAAAAATATAATTATAAATATTTGTAATTATAAAACAAATATTTATTATATAGACATGTCAAGATAAAATATTTGCTTCATAATTATAGATATTTATAATTATATATTT
>NW_017259544.1:1007350-1007767 GCF_001594045.1 Atta colombica | reverse complement strand
CTCTCTCTCTCTCTCTCTCTCTCTCTCTCTCTCTCTCTCTCTCTCTCTCTCTCTCTCTCTCTCTGATCATCTAATCTTATTCTGCATTATCAATAAGCATGCCCCTGTCCATGGGCAGACAGACAAGGTGATTTACTGATGTGTAATTTGTAC
Organism: Atta colombica; assembly: GCF_001594045.1. Lineage (NCBI taxonomy): Eukaryota > Metazoa > Arthropoda > Insecta > Hymenoptera > Formicidae > Atta > Atta colombica. Next base: position 1,007,614 of record NW_017259544.1, on the reverse strand, counting down.
AAGCACCCTGTACGCCATGTAAGATTGACACTGCAAAAAAAGTTGCAGTTTTTGAAGTTATTAAGACAGAAAAAGTGATTTCTCATTCAGTTACTATTTGTTGGAAAATATTTTACAAAACATAGCTTAAAATTCGAGTCCAAATCTATAAAAATTAACCGATTTCATATTAATTTCATTCAAAATTTTGAATCTAAACTGCTATTATTCTTTCCTAATTGTTGGATTAGAAGATTGATTCTTATTTGCTATTTATTTGCTATT
>NW_017259544.1:1005023-1007265 GCF_001594045.1 Atta colombica | reverse complement strand
TATATATATACCTTTAAAAAGAGAAATTTTTAATTACATGTATATTTTTCGTATATTATTTATATTAGTTGTAATGAATATATTAGTGTAATGAATTTTATATGTATAAAATGACGAAAAAAATAATATACAATTTTTCTTTTAAAATTCATAACTAAAGAGAATCTCTCATGAAGCATTACTCGCTTAAAATACATGCTGCAAATTTTTTATTCGAATACGATGCTTTCCTTTACAATCTGTGGGTGTTTTTTTTTAGCATGCTTAATTTTTTATAGTCTTTGCTTCCTAAATCGATAAATCGTTTCATAATGAAGAAATTTGTCCGTACCAAATACTTGCTAATTATATATCCTATATCGCATCAATTTTACTTCACGCTACGCTGCATTCGCTGCATGCGTCGGTAAACTTGTAAATAATTAACGAATGTTGCTCCTACCATCGTTAACATTCTAGCCAGGATCTCCCTATTAGGCGATATTGCTCGCGATTATGGCGATGCGTAAAACTCGTTACATTTTCTGGACATATACGGCGAGCGGCATCAGAACGAAGCTTTAGAGTTCTACTAAAAAGTTTGCCTATCTATCGCGTTTCTGATATTTTCCCAATTCTTCGCAATCTTTGTCTCTTTAATACTTTTAGTTTTATAAATGGATTTTAAAATTAAATTCCAGCACTTATATATAAATTGCACTATACAATTTCGATAAAAAATTAACGATGTTTTTGATCAAATTTAAAAAATCCATTGAGATTATTATCAGCGAGGTAAGTAATCAACGCTGTCACTTCCTTTGTCAAAGATGACTAGTTTTAATTGTACAATGAAATCTGCACAGATTCGATACAATAAACTTTGTCTGATGCGAATGCTCTCCAAAGTCAGATTAGATTACTATCAAATATAGCATGCCGCCGCTGCTCTGTCACCACTATAGGATTGAATTCGGAAATATCATATGCCCTTCTATATCATCTTATTCTTGTTTAACATTGGATAAAAAAAAATAAAACGATACAGTCGGATAATGTTTCCAAACGCAATCTAAAGGATCCCTTTCGCTTCAGATCATGGTATCGAACGCGGCAGAATCAAATTTCAATCCTTAACAATTATTGTGACATAAAGAGGTAAATGTACATATTCTGCATTGACGAAATTAGTAAATAGAAAAAGACATCAATAATGTTACATCATTTTAATGATATAATTATACATCATTATTAAATAATTTAAGATTTTTAGTTTCATAAATAAAATTATCTAGTACGTATTTCTTACATTTTAACAAAAATATGTCACTATTTTGCTTCTAAAATTTGTACGACTGAGATTCTGCTTTAGATTATCGCATTTATATGCACAGCTTTGTAGGCAATATCCTTAATCCATGCTTCCGTTATGGAGTATCACTTCTGAAATTTTAGATGACCGCGGCAGTAACGAACAGACGCGGATAAGGTAAAGGGGTCGTTTGAAATTAGCCACGGATTTTAGTAGGGGCGTCAGGTTTCAACGTGGCTGAGTAGCTCGTGTTAGAGTGTATGATCGTGCTTCACTTCGAAGGCACGCGCATTGAATCTTAATTCATATTATTAGCTTCAACTATCTATGTATGTTGGGATCACTTCTGTGGTAGATCTGCCTCATAAAGAAGCTATTCTGCAATTCAAGCATCACATACATTTTTTTTTAATCTGGTTTCGCAAAAAAGATAGATACAGCTTTGATCAAAAATTTCATTGTGCACTTTATTAATCATTTAAAATTCTAATTCAATTTTTGAGTTAAAATTTTTAATAATAATCATAATAAATGACATTTTCTGTAAATTTTCTTTTTTTGTTTCCTCTAAAATTAAAAGAATTAAACTTAAAAGAATCCTTTAAAATTATCTATAATGTCGATAACAAGTATTTACATATCAATGCAAATACAAGAATTTCAGATAAATAAAAAAAATGCCGATGCTTAATATTTTTGCTCAAGACTGTACATATATACAGGATTTTTAAAAAGTTCGGGAACGGTCAAATTTCTCGAAAAAGAAGCATTTTTTAGAAAAATATTTCAGACAAAAATTTAGGATTCAAATAACGTAAACAATAAAAATTTTTACTAGACTGTACATTTGAAAATTCAACAATAAGCAATATGAGTAATGGCCGTGAAGGTCAAAGCTAAATCTTTAATACTTAAATTCAATATGAATTACTATATATATTATATATATAT
>NW_017259544.1:997979-1004935 GCF_001594045.1 Atta colombica | reverse complement strand
TATATATATATATATATATGTATACTTGCATATATACCATAATTGTCATTCAAATTACGCGTCCAATTCTGAAATCAAAAAAAGGCTATTCCATTTAAGAAAATCAACGTAATCTTGGCGGACCACCCGAGATCAACCTTAAGTCAGTAAATACAGTAATCATTTTAACTTTGCTTCGCATCATCACGTGAGAAAAAGCAGAGTTTTCACTGGATATCGCTTGTCGCTCATTACTCATGGCATCCAATATGCAATAGATCATATCAATACGACATGCATGGAAAGCATGATTTTGCTGAAAAATTTAACATATTTTTGGATACAGATCTGAAAATAATGTTGGACTATCAAAATAATTTTGTTGGAAAAAATGATAAGCAATGTGCTGAAAAAATTTTAATCTATGGCAACTAGTCGAAGTTTCCAACAAAATTATTATCAGATTTTAAGATCCAGCAAAATTTTAGATCTTTTAGCAAAATTATTTTCTTTATACGAGATTTTATTTTGCTATATTATTTGTTTTTTTATTTCATAAATATGCATTATCACTGTTATATTCCTTAATATCAGGCGTTTTTATTGAAAAAAGATTTCTCAAAATATGTTCACTTTTACAATATTATTATTAGTTGTACAACTTTGCTTCCGCCGTTTTCCTATAGATAGCTTTAGCGGTAAGTGGTGGTCGAAATAAATAGATCATAGACGTCATACAATAAACTTGGACATCTGTCAACATAACCCAATAGAAACATTAGTCGATTTGTGTCTGCATCATAAAGTTATTCTCGATTGAAAATGTCAGTTTACGAGCCAAATTCTCGTCATTTGCGGGAGGTTTTAATTTTTTGCTTCAATATGAAGAAATCTGCGGCTGAGGCTCATTGAACGCTCTCAAATACTTATGGTGCCGCTATTAGTGAAAGAACGTGTCGTGAGTGGTTTCAACGCTTCAAGAACCGTGATTTTGACGTCGAAGACCGGCATAGCGGTGGAAGAGAGAAGGTTTTCGAAGATGCAGAATTGGAGGCATTACTTGAACAAGATTCGTGTCAAAATCAAGAAGAATTGGCACGATCATTGGGAGTGACTCAACAAGCCATTTCAAAACGCCTCAAACCCATGGGAATGATTCAGAAGCAAGGAAATTGCCGTACGAATTGAAGCCGAGAGATGTTGAACGGCGTTTGTTTGCTTGTGAACAGCTGCTTGAAAGGCAAAGACGGAAGGGATTTCTGCATCGCATTGTGACTGGGGACGAAAAATGGGTTCATTACGATAATCCCAAGCGCAGAAAATCATGGGGAGTTCCCGGCCATGCTTCCACGTCGACAGCCAAACCGAATATTCACGGCTCCAAGGTCATGCTCTGTATTTGGTGGGACCAGCTCGGCGTAGTTATTATGAACTGTTAAAACCGACTGAAACAATCACAGGCGATCGGTATTGAACGCAATTGATGCGTTTGAGCCGAGCATTGAAAGACAAACGGCCGCAATACAACGAGAGACACAATAAAGTGATTTTGCAGCATGACAATGCTCGACCCCATGTTGCGAAAGTGGTCAAAACATACTTGAAACGTTGAAATGGGAAGTCCTACCCCACCCGCCGTATTCTCCAGACGTTGCTCCCTCTGTCTATCACTTGTTTCAATCAATGGCACACGGCCTGGCTGACCAGCACTCCGGTCTTATGAAGAAGTAAAAAATTGGATCGATTCGTGGATAGCTTCAAAAGATGATCAGTTTTTTCGACACGGGATTCGTACGCTACCCGAAAGATGAGAAAGTAGTGTCCAGCGATGGACAATACTTTAAATCATAAATGTATAACCAGTTTTCACAATAAAGCCTCGAATTTCGAAAAAAATGGCGGAAGCAAAATTGTACACCTAATATATAGTTAGTAATTTTTCATTTTCACAATGTTATTAAATAATAATACTATTTTTCACAATGTTTATTTCACAACATTATTTTTAACAATATTATAATAAATATGTAATAAAACGACAGATATAAAGTGACATCAAAGAACTAATATTTTTATAGGCTTATAATATTACTTCATTTCAAGAATTGAATCTCTCGAAATGCACAGCCATCGATTCGTATTGAATATTGTTATAATTATTGCCAAATCCCTTGAGTACATGTAATGTTTTCTTATAAGAGAAAAACAAATCCAGAAAAAAATGAATTCGTGATTCACATATATATTTTTATTCTTAAATGCTATTTACTTTCATTTAAATATAAAACGTTCTCTTCAATTATAAATGTTCACTGGTATCATAAATAGATTTATCCGAAGTACAGGTGTATAAGCTTAAATCCACTGTTTTTTAGTCAGAAAAACACATTTTTTTTCCTAGGAAGCAAAAACAAATTTATTCAAAGTATCCTCGCTAATTATACATTTTGCCCATCTTTCGGGCAATTTGTGTATACCACGCCAAAAAAATTCCTCATCTTTCGAGACAAACCATCAAGCCATTTTCGGACGTCTTCGTAAGAATCGAAGTGCCGCTCAGCGAGCGCGTGGCCCATCGATGAAAACAGGTGATAGAAGGTGCCAGGTCTGGTGAATAAGCGGGATGGGATAGCACTTCCCAGTTGAGTGTCTCCAAATAGTTTTGGATCATTGTTGACGTGTGCGATGATGCGTTGTCGTGGAGGAAAATCAGCTTGTCATGTCTTTTCCGATGGAGGCCGATAATGCGGCCTTTTTTCACGAAGAGTACGATGCAATTTGATCAGTTGTTGATGATAACGGGGAGCATTAACAGTTTCACCAGGTTTTAACAGCTCGTAGTAGATGACACCTCCTGATCCCACCAAACGCACAGCATCGTCTTCCGTCTGAAGCGATTTAGTCTTGAGGAAGATGTTGATGGTTGGGCAGGATCAACCCAAGATTTCTTACGTTTAGGATTCTGAAAATAGATCCACTTTTCATCGCCTGTCACAATCCGATGCAGAAATGACTTTCTTTTTTGTCTGGCAAGCAGAATTTGGCATGTGTTTTGGCGTCGCTCCATCTGCCTATCGTTCAGTTCATGCACCAATTTTCCGATCTTTTGAACCTTCCCCATGGCATGTAGCCGCATGAAAATGACTGCTTGAGAAACATCCAATTGCTCGGCAAGCATATTTTGCGATTGGGTATCGTCCTCGTCCAAAAGAGCCTGCAATTGCCAGTCCTCAACCTTCCTGGGCCGATTTTCACGCTTCTTGTCACTCAGATCAAAATTATCGTCATTGAACCAGCGAAACTAATTTCTGTACATTGTTTCCGATAAAGCATTATATATATAATCGTCATAGGCCTCCACAAGCATTCGATACGATTCGGCAGCCGATTTCTTTAAATTGAAACAGAAAAGCAAAACTTCCCGCATATGCTTTTTTTTTTTAGCAAAAAACTAGACATGATTACGAAAGAAAAAATGTATATTGTTGTATGAAATTGCTGATGATGTGCACTAGTTAATGTTGACAGATGTCAAACACATAAAAAAAAGTATGTTGTGTGCCCAGGATAGCTTTGTACGCTCACTAATGCCACCTATGAGTAAACAGCGGATTTAAGCTTATACACCTGGTAAATAGTTTTTAAATAACGCGATTGTTAGAATCATTATCTCAATAACGAGTTTGTTAGAATCATATATACATAAAGATTTTAGAAATAAAAATATAATTTCCTTCTGAAGATTGACATGTTTTTCGAATTTTTATTTTAAGGGCTAGAACTTTTTTAACAATTTCATGGGATTGGCGAAAAAGATGGCGTCAATGTCGAGTATCTAAAAGAGTCTCCAGTCTATTTTTGGTTTTTTAAAAAACTAAATGTCATTAGATATTGTTAAAATAATTGTCTAGCATCATTGTAGAGTAAAAATTTCATATATAATGTATGTGAAAACATTTTTACCATAATTATAGGGCAAAATCAATAAAAATGCATTATATGTCTTTATGTCAGTTTATTCCGCAAAAAATGTGTACAAAATACAAAAGAAATATAGGAAATATAACGAAAATATATGTTTTACTTAGTACACACTTCAGAACATACCACATCATACACTTAGTGCCCTGGTGTGATATTCTATCCTGGGCACACAACACACTTTTTTTATGTGTTTGACATCTGTCATCATTAACCAGTGCACATCATCAGCAATTTCATACAACATATATTTTTTCTTTCATAATCATGTCTAGTTTTTTAAAAGTTTCTAAAAAAAAAGCATATGCGGGAAGCTTTGCTTTTCTGTTTCAATTTGAAGAAATCGGCTGCCGAATCGAATGCTTGTAGAGGCCTATGGCGACAATGCCATGGGGAAGGTTCAAAAGATCGGAAAATGAGTGCCGCATGAACTGAACGATAGGCAGATGGAGCGACGCCAAAACACATGCCAAATTCTGCTTGCCAGACAAAAAAGAAAGTCGTTCCTGCATCGGATTGTGACAGGCGATGAAAAGTGGATCTATTTTCAGAATCCTAAACGTAAGAAATCTTGGGTTGATCCCGTCCAACCACCAACATCTTCCTCAAGACTAAATCGCTTCAGACGGAAGACGATACTGTGCGTTTGATGGGATCAGGAGGGTGTCATCTACTACGAGCTGTTAAAACCTGATGAAACAGTTAATGCTCACCGTTACCACCAACAACTGATCAAATTGCATCATGCTCTGCGTGAAAAAAGGCCGCATTATTGGAAAAGACATGACAAGCTGATTTTCCTCCACGACAACACACCATTACACACGTCAACAATAGTCCAAAACTACTTGGAGACACTCGACTGGGAAGTGCTACCCCATCCCGCTTACTCCTTGGCACCTGACTATCATCTGTTTTCGTCGATGGGCCATGCGCTCGCTGAGCAGTTCTTCGATTCTTACGAAGACGTCTGAAAATGACTTGATGAATGATTTGCCTCGAAAGATGAGGAATTTTTTTGGCGTGGTATACACAAATTGCCCGAAAGATGAGAAAAATATATAGTTAGCGAGGGCAAGTACTTTGAATAAATTTGTTTTTGCTTCCTAGAAAAAAAAAAATGTGTTTTTCTGATTAAAAAACAGCGGATTTAAGCTTATACACTTAGTCCCGAAAAACGCGTGCCGAAATGATTTTTCGGTCTTGAAAACATTAACTCTACTACTCTCTAACTAAACTACCGCAGTAATATCACGAGTTGAATTAGCAATTTAACGAATTTTTGATGCTTATTCGCATTTCCGAGATTTTTTGCAATAAGAATTAATTATTTATAGATTTTAATATGTTATTCAACAGTATTAAGATCGTTTTGATTTTTACTGCGGTAGTTTAGTAGAGTTAGCGTAGCAAGAATCATACAAGTATTTAAGATCCAGTTAGACTGTTTAAAATTTTGATTTCTATAGTTTGTATTATCACACATATACGGTCCTATAATATTGTTTATTCTTTTATTAAAATAAAATTTGTTTTGAACTAATGATAAGAATACAATTTATTTCATTTTTTTACGAATAATTTATTTTTAATCGGAAATTCTTAACGCTATTCTAAGCATAAAATATTTTTGGATTAAAGCATTTGTACATTTTCTTAAGAATTCATTTTTTTGTGTGAATCATAATAATTAATAAATAAGAAAATCATGCCGAATATAAGTATGACTAGATGACGCCGATCTCACTTTCGTTGACGAGTTCGTTCTGCAGAAGAGCGGTATAAGATTCTTAAGAAATTCGTACGATAAAGAAACGATTTACGAGATGATATAAAAAATAATGGTTTAAACAGAAGAGCTTGCGCGTAATGGAACGCTTAACATTCTTTTGTCTCGAAGGGACAGCCTATCTCTTCAGATCACATCAGCTAATTATTTCATGGAAAAATTATTGTCCCACTGGATCCGGTTTACGTCGGCCTCTCGAAGTTATCTAGGTAGTCCAAATATTCTCGATTCACATCTTCTAGTGAATGCAGTCCAAACAGGTTGCGAAATCGTTTCGAATAGTTTTTTTTTTCAAGCACGAGATGCTTTATAGTGAAGTATTCATTTCTAGCACTACTGATTTTATATAATAATATCGCCAGCGAATTGCTGTTCGATGTTAATTTTAGTACGACAAATATATACTACAGATTGTTCTCAGACTTGTCTTTGTACATTATGTAATTTACACGTAACGAATTTTTGCTGTTTCTTCATCATACCATTGACTCGGTATTGTATCACTTTTTTTTACAAATGTTGATATTAAAGAAATATTATTTTCACACATGACTCTTATTTTCACGTATGCATAATAAATAAAACAAGAATATAATAGCTGTATAAAAGTATTTCCAAATTATTAAAAATGAAATACATAATTTTATTACATAATTTTTGTAACCTCTGTATCATTTAAATTCTAATTTAGATATTTACAATAGTTAGACGACAATAAATAGATGGTACAAATAACATAATCACAAATCATAAGCACAAATATAATGGAAATATAATGGAAAGCTAAATATATAAAATTTTAAACCTTAACAACGTAAGATCCAACGTACTTCAGGATCCTGAATACGTTTTAAAGACGTTTAGAGACTTATGTAGAATATGTTCAAGACATTTTATTAAAGGTAGTCCGTACAGATTATATAAAAAAATGATATCAGTCGAATTGACTGAATTTTTGATATATTGTAATTCTCGTCATGCTAAACAAATGACTCAATGGATCTGATTCTATGAACTACAAGCCCTACTGTTACAAGCCTTAGAAGATCTAAATATAACATATAAAAATATAGGTTTTTCGACAGTATGTGTGACTCCCGTGATACTAATATGATTCCAAACTCTCTCTACTGCATCTGCATATATGTGCGATTATACGTATGTAATAAAGGACGAATTCATCATTTTTATTATATTTTATTACATT
>NW_017259544.1:984230-997879 GCF_001594045.1 Atta colombica | reverse complement strand
TACTAATAAGCTTTTATAAGTCTCTCTTCTTTTATGTATATACATAATGTGTATATACATAAATATAATAAAATATTCAAAAAATATATATAAAATAATATATAAAATATAATAAAATAAAACAAGATAAAAAATGAAATGTATAAAATATAATAAAAAATAAAATATAATAAAGATGATGAATTCATCTAAAAATCACACACACAAACACACACACACACACAATAGAATATCTGAAATCTCATATTAAATACCGTAAACCGTAGGATCTTATATTGTCAAAAAATCTATACTTTTACATATTATATGTGGATCTTTAGGGCATATAGCATGAAAGCAGCTCATAAGATCAAGTTGTGCTCATTGAGACATTTAGAATGATGAGAATTACAACATATTAGAAATTCAACCAATTTGACTGAAATTTTTCATATCATTTGTGCGACTCTTTCAAGACGTCCTGAGAATTGCAATAAGAATGTGTACAAAAATATCTAATTCATTCAGAATTCATTCAGAAAATTCAAAATACAAGTTTTATTCATCAAAAGTGATATTGTCCCCTTCAAAGTACTCGCCATCGACTGCAATGCACTTATGCCAGCGCTTGATCCAGCTTTCGAAACATTTCTGGAACTCTATTGTCGGCCATCAGAGCCGTCTTCGATTTTTCCATTACCTCCTTTCGGCTTTTAAAACGCGTTCCCCGTAATGGTTTTTTCATGCCACTCATAAACGGCTGTTTTCTTTAGAGTATCACTGCCGAAACAGTTTCCCAACATTTCCAAGGTTTTCACACCATTGAATCCATTTTTAACGCAAAATATAATACAAACTCGTTATTGCAAATTCAACTCCATTTTAAAACTGTAAAAAATCGAAAATACGTGCAGAGGTAGATGTACTCAAGACGGCGTAACTTTTACAAATGTCAAGCTATGGTGATAAAATTTGATGGCAATGTCAATGATAGATGTGGCAACCTAACCAAAAAAACAGAACTCAAATCAGCTGACTCAGAGCATCACCTGGTGGTAATTCCGGGAACTTTTTGATCAAGATAGTATTAAAATATAAAATTTAGCCACTAACATCTTGTGGTGTATGCCTTTTTAATCATATTATTCTAAATACTATTATCTTAGAACATCCTGTTCTAAGATTATTCATAATCCTTGCAATATATACTTCAGTCTTTTTGATATTCTAGGGTATTTACTTAATCATTTCTCGTATATGAAATATAGTTGAGTTCTCTATATCTATTATACATATATAATTTTAGGAAACATATTTTACTCTTTATGAATAAATTATTAATTACTCAGCAAGAAATGATCGTCAATTAAATGTCGAATCGACATCAAATTGATATAGAAATCATCGTATCAATATCGATCAACATCAGTTCAATGATTCATTTCTCACTGGATATTTATTAGGTGTACAACTTTGCTTCCGTCGTTTTTTTCCGAAATTCGAGACTTTATTGTAAAAAACTAGTCATCTTTTGAGGTTATCCACGAATCGATCCAATTTTTTACTTCTTCATAAGACCGGAAATGCTGGTCAGCCAGGCCGTGTGCCATTGATCGAAACAAGTGATAGTCAGAGAGAGCAACGTCTGGAGAATACGGCGGGTGGGGTAGGACTTCCCATTTCAACGTTTCCAAGTATGTCTTGACTACTTTCGCAACATGGGGTCGAGCATTGTCATGCTGCAAAATCACTTTATCGTATCTCTCGTTGTATTGCGAGCGTTTGTCTTTCAATGTTCGGCTCAAACGCATCAATTGCGTTCGATACCGATCGCCTGTGATTGTTTCAGTCGGTTTTAACTGTTCATAATACACTACGCCGAGCTGGTCCCACCAAATACAGAGCATGACCTTGGACGTCAAAATCACCGTTCTTGAAGCGTTGAAACCACTCACGACACGTTCTTTCACTAATAGCGGCCTCACCATAAGTATTTGAGAGCATTCGATGAGCCTCAGCCGCAGATTTCTTCATATTGAAGAAAAAATTAAAACCTCCCGCAAATGACGAGAATTTGGCTCGTAAACTGACATTTTCAATCGAGAATAACTTTATGATGCAGACACAAATCGACTAGTGTTTCTATGGGATTATGTTGACAGATGCCCAAGTTTATTGTATGACGTCTATGATCTATTTATTTCGACCACCACTTACCGCTAAAGCCATCTATAGGAAAACGACGGAAGCAAAGTTGTACACCTAATACTTTTTTTAATAAACATTTTCTCTGTACAAATACTTTTTGCACTCACGGTATATATACAGTACAAAAAGTATAAATAACAATTGTTTCATTGATATTATATTAATGCTATATGATTTAAATTGTGGTTCTAATGTCGCGATCTCTATCCGCGTTCTAATGTCGCGGAGCTTTGTGCCAGTTGAGTTTCGAGCTTCGAGCTGTCAAGCGCGACAAAGTGCGACACATGTGACAATTTGTATTTAAATCATTGAGATTTACGGACAATGAATATTACTTGTGCTATAGGAGAATATTACTAGTGAATTCAGTTGCTTGCATTACAAATTATATCAGTGCTTACTAAAAGCTATTCCATGGAATTAGTGAAGTCAAACGTAAAAGTGATAATTGTTTAACCTCCGATGTTGATTTATTTGACACATTTTTACACGAAATGAACGAATTTGGCAAATAAAGTATCGCTCTGCTTCATAATGAACCGAGACATTAATCGTTATAATGATGATTGTTCAGGAAATCTGTCACATCGATGGCAAAGAGATAAGCATGAGAACATGTAAGTGAGGCTATAATAAGTTGTCTTTAATATTACACAAATTCTTTGCTTTAAAAATAAATTCTCTGCTTTGAAAACAAACTCTCTACTGTAAAAACAAAAATTATATAAAAAATAATTTGTATTTTAAAGCAAAGAATTTCTGTTTTAAGTAGAAAATTGTGTTTATAAAACAGAATTTGTGTAATCTTCAATGCTATCGATGTGACAGATTTCCTCATCTGAATATCTATCAACTTCAACAATTAATATCTTCGTGAAACAGAGCAACACGTTTTTCTGTCAGATTCATTTATATGCAAAAATGCGTCGAACAAACTTAATTTTATCAACATCAGAAGTGAGAAGGCTAAACTCAACAATTATCATAAAAGTATAATGTATGAATATTATGATTAAATACTTCGAATACCCAATAATAATACTTATAAATGTATATGTATAATATTTATGTGCAAACTATAAAATTTATAAATAAATGACTTAAAATCAATTATTACATATGTCTTTTATATCCACGCAAAAAGAGTTTTCAGAAAGAGTATTTTGCACATTCTGAACCTAGAAAAAGTCTTTGAATTAATTCTAAGCAAAAGCAAATTGTTCCGTTTGTTTTTGCTCTAGAATTATTATAATTCCAAGATTTTTTCTGAGAATAATATGTGTCAAAAGCATTAAATTAAGCTAGGATAATGGTTATAGCTGTATAATACCATATATAATATATAACAGTCTATCACATTCTAGTATCACATTCTAATTTTATAATAATGACGCAGCAAATTATAAAACTGTTATGTGACTATTATATAATATCTCAAATTACATATTATATTTATATTATACTATATAACTGCAATGATTCATGAGTGGAAAATTACTAACATAGAATGTTATGCATTATATTATCTGTTATATTCCATTATATATTTATAGGGTGTAAATATGAAACCGGAATTTTTTTATATTAGGTATACAATTTTGCTTCCGCCGTTTTTTTTCCGAAATTCGAGACTTTATTGTAAAAACTGGTTATACATTTATGATTCAAAGTATTGTCCATCGCTGACCTACTACTTTCTCATCTTTCGGGTAGCGTACGAATCCCGCGTCGAAAAAACTGATCATCTTTTGAGGCTATCCACGAATCGATCCAATTTTTTACTTCTTCATAAGACTGGAAGTGCCAGGTCAGCCAGGCCGTGTGCCATTGATTGAAACAAGTGATAGTCAGAGGGAGCAACGTCTGGAGAATACGGCGGGTGGGGTAGGATTTCCCATTTCAACGTTTCCAAGTATGCCTTGACCACTTTCGCAACATGGGGTCGAGCATTGTCATGCTGCAAAATCACTTTATCGTGTCTCTCGTTGTATTGCCGTTTGTCTTTCAATGCTCGGCTCAAACATATCAATTGCGTTCGATACCGATCGCCTGTGATTGTTTCAGTCGGTTTTAACAGTTCATAATACACTACGCCGAGCTGGTCCCACCAAATACAGAGCATGACTTTGGAGTCGTGAATATTCGGTTTGGCCGTCGACGTGGAAGCATGGCCGGGAACTCCCCATGATTTTCTGCGCTTGGGATTATCGTAATGAACCCATTTTTCGTTCCCAGTCACAATGCGATGCAGAAATCCCTTCCGTCTTTGCCTTTCAAGCAGCTGTTCACAAACAAACAAATGCCATTCAACCTCTCTCGGCTTCAATTCGTACGGCACCTAATTTCCTTGCTTCTGAATCATTCCCATAACTTTGAGGCGTTTTGAAATGGCTTGTTGTGTCATTCCCAATGATCGTGCCAATTCTTCTTGATTTTGACACGAGTCTTGCTCAAGTAGTGCCTCCAATTCTGCATCTTCGAAAACCTTCTCTCTTCCACCGCTATGCCGATCTTCGACGTCAAAATCACCGTTCTTGAAGCGTTGAAACCACTCACGACACGTTTTTTCACTAATAGCGGCCTCACCATAAGTATTTGAGAGCATTCGATGAGCTTCAGCCGCAGATTTCTTCATATTTAAGCAAAAAATTAAAACCTCCCGCAAATGACGAGAATTTGGCTCGTAAAACTGACATTTTCAATCGAGAATAACTTTATGATGCAGACACAAATCGACTAATGTTTCTATGGGATTATGTTGACAGATGCCCAGTTTATTGTATGACGTCTATGATCTATTTATTTGGACCACCACTTATCACTAAAGCCATCTATAGGAAAACGGCGGAAACAAAGTTGTACACCTAATAGAAAATACACGTTTATTGAATGAATATTGAATAAAAAATATTTTATTTGAAATATTGCCCATCGGGCTATACATTTTTTCCATCTGTTTAACAATTTGTGGATGCCACGTCAAAAAAATTGTTTCTCTTTTGAGCCAAACTAGTCATCTAGCCATTTTCGTACATCTTCGTAAGAAGTGAAACGCTGCTGAGCAAGTGCGTGTCCCATCGATGCAAATGAGTGGTAATCGGACGGAGCAAAGTCTGATGAGTAAGCCGCATGCGAAAGTATTTCCCAACCAAATGCCTCAATCGTTTCCTTGACCAGTTTTGCTGTGTGTGATGGTGCATTATCATGAAGCAAAATCACTTTGTGCCTTTTTTGATATTTCAGTCGTTTTTCACATAAAGCTTGATTCAAATTGGTCATTTGTTATCGATAGCGTTCAGTATTAACGGTTTCGCCAGGTTTTAGTTCATAATAGATCACACCTTTCTGATCCCATCAAACACAGAGCATTGTCTTCCGTCCATAGCGATTTGACCTTGCAGTCGATGGTTCGCCTGAAGTTACCCATGATCTTTTATGCTTAGGATTCTCAAGCCACTTTTCATCGCCAGTCACAATTCGATAGAGAAATGACTTTCTTTTTTCTACCTGGCGAGCAGCATTCGCAAGTGGTTTTTCCTGCTGTCTTTCATTCAGTTCATATGGAACCCATTTTCCCATCTTTTAAATCTTTCCCATGGATTTCAAACGTATGGAGACGGCTTCTCGTGTCACATTCAATTGATCCGCGAGTTGTTGTTGAGTTTGAGCGTCATTCTCATCCAACAATGCTTGCAATTCTCTATCTTCAAATCTTTTTATCTTTTTCAGTGGTTTTCCACGTTTTTCGTTTCTCATCAAATTCGCCACTTTTGAATTTTTTAAACCACTCAAAGCACTGTGATTTACCAAGAGCATGCTTACCGTAAGCTTCGATAAGCATTCGATTCTGCAGCAGTTTTCTTCAAATGGTAACAGAAAATCAATGCTGTCCGCAAATCGTAATTCCCAGGCACAAAATTCGACATGTTCAACACTATTACAAACTATATTGTTGTATGAAATTTGTATTATTGTGAATTGAAAATCTTTGTCAGATATCAGAACAAGGAAATGGCGTCAATGGCGCCGTCTGACGGTAACTACATTGCAACTATGACTATCTATTGATAAATTCCGGTTTCGTATTTACATGCCTGGTATATGAAACCTAAGTAAATATCCAGTAAATATAGAATCTAGCTGTAATATAACCTGGAAATAACGCGTAATATAACAGGATGTTATAGTAATATTAATATAATTTGTTATATAATAACGAAGTAATTATTATATAATTGTTGTATTATGTATTTGTATTGATATGTACTTGTTACAGTAAAGTAACGACAACATAATCTCAATGGAATACATTTGTACAACAGATGTTATCAAAGATAAATAACCGTTATAATATATATTATATAACATTTAAGATCTATATATTATTATTATATTCACATTATATAATAGCTACTCTCGGAATTTATTCGTAATTAGGAAATAACAGATTTAGTATTATACACAGAGTATACAGTTTTTGATAGATTGAAATTTCTTATTCCTTATTCCTATTGCCTATATTTTTCAGGTAAGCAGCGACCAGTGACGTCTCCAGATAGAGAATGTTTTTTTGTAATAGAGTTGTAACATTAGTTTTGTTTAACAATTAATTCATGGATTTGACATTTCTACAGAGAATAATGGGCATTCTACATTCATTACCTAAGATTTAAATCATGCTACAAAAAAATTGATCAATTTCTTATAATTTAAACCTTAGTAATAACTATGGTGGAAAGGATAACATGTATACAGTTGGACAGTCTCTTTCTAAATTTCTGCTCTCTATGGATCGTTCACAAAAAGAAAGAGCTACTATTGTGAAACGCTATTCATGGGCCGTTTTTATTTTAAACTGTCTTAAATAGTGTCTTAAGCTAATATAATTCTCAGACATCTTATGACTACTTAAGCCAGTCTTAATAATTAAATGCAAGAATTGACTATGAATACCAGCCTGTTTCGCAACGTAAAATTGGTATTAAATCTTTTTAATCTTTTTATCCTTGTTAAATACTTTATGTTTCTCTTTCTATAGAAAGAGAATTTAAGATGCATTATAAATTATGTCAAACACAAAGGAAGATGCAGTACAATTTTACGACGCAAAACAAGCCGGTATTCATAGTTGATTCTTGCATTTAAGACTGTCTTAAGTATAATCTTAAGATGTCGTCAGTCTCAATCCTAGGACTTTTTAGTATTAGCATCTTAAGACATTATTTAAGACGGTTTTAATGTAAGATAACGGATTATGAATATCACCCTATGTTTCGCATGTCACAGTTGGTAGCTCTTGCTCCCTATTAACGATACGGAGCAACACATAATAGCTTGCAGATAATCCATAAGAGTTATCATACATATAAAACGAGGTAAACTGCATAAGCAGTTTCAGGCTGTTGAATCATTCAACATAAAGATATCATATTGATTTATATAAGATGCTATTCCAATTTTTAGTTTTATGCAATGTTTATATATAGCTTATATGTCATTTTATGTGTGATTATTTTAATAAAGTATATAAATAAGATTACGTAACTATAATATAACTCTTATATTAGGTGTAGTAAAAACAAATCCATTATTTTTGCATGAAATCGAATGGAAAAATAATGGATTTCTTTTTACTACACTTAATATAACAATTACATAAAATTGGAATTATTTATATTACAGTCATATAATATTTTAGTATGTTATGTAACTATTTTGTACCTTTTCTGAAACTATGCAAAAGTTATATAAGTTTATTACATTGTTATAAAAGTTATAAAAGTTATAAAAGTTTATAAAAGTTTATTACATTGTTATATTTATTGTATTATATATATCTGTAATTTACAGTGAGTTGGAAATTGTACTATATAGATATATATTACAATACAAGTAACATATACGTTACATATAATCAACACATTATATTATCTGTTACATTCTGTTTTACAATTATATAATTGTGTTTGTTGGGATACATATCTTTTTTATATTTGCTGAGTCGCATGTTAAAGGAGTGAAAAAAATTGATTTTTTTCTTTCAAAGTGAATACTATCGAAACTATGAGAAATAGAAAAAAATTCCAAAATAAAAATTGAGTAGTTGCAAGAATACTTTATAACTATAATAAAAAAATTTTTTGTACAATAATTATTTATTTATTGTACATTGTCCACCCCTATTTTCAAACATTTTTTAATTTTTCAAAAATTATCAAAAATTATATATAAAGCATTTTACATTGAAAACAACGGTGTGTATTAAAATCACGTTCTAAAAAATAATTTTTAAAATATGAACAAAAACGTTTCAGTAAAAAATTTTGTGTTAAATTTAATACATTTCACATGCCTCAAAACAATCCATCCAAATTTTTAATTTATTTAACATAAGATGAATATGTTAAAATATAACACAAATATTATGTAAAAAATTAATACAAAATGCATAATACTTTGACAAAATTTAAAAACAAATGTTATTAAATTAACATATTTATAACATTAAATTTAATTGAAATTAGATGTTTACGTTTTTAGGCGAGGTCTCATCTGTGATATTCAATATGTATTGTAGATTTAACAAATATTTACTGTTACAAAGAGAAAATAACACAAAATATTTGTGTATACGATATGTAACTATAATAGTTGCATAGAACATATTTCTTCAATAAAATTGGCATTTATAATATATGAAATTAACACATTTTATTCACTTCTTCTTAAAATTTATGTTAAATAAATAGTTTCCATTACATAAACTATTGATCAATATGAACTTTTAGAATGTAATAGTAAGAACTACTGAAATAACCACTAGTGCAGATATTTAAGAGTTTACATTTTCATATTAATCATCAAATAATACAAACCAAGTAGTGTGCAGAAATGTACAAAATTAATAGTGCACATTCTGTACAGTGAATATACAATTGAATATTTCTTGCAGCAATCAATAATTAACAGTATTATAACAGTATTATATACTGTTGTTCATTACTGCTGAATAGTATTGTTAAGCCATGGAGATATTTCTTAGAATTTTTTGTATTATTTCTCATAAGTTTAAGGAAAGTTTAAAATTTTTTTTAACTTTTTAAGTTTGTACAAATCGAAATTTTCGAAGAAAAAATCAGATCAAAATTGAAAAATTCCCAGAAAATTTCAAATACTGAATTATTTATAGAATCTTCATCCAATTATTTCTGACAATAACTGAGAAATTTTGCATGTTTTTTTTAAATTGACTAAATTTTTCTCAAAATTATTATTTCTGTTATATACGTGTATAGCTTCATTTATTCATTACAATTATATTTTAACATTAATTATTTTTTCTATACGTGTTCCGTCTCTTTCACAACATCTGTGACCAGATGTTATAACTATATGTCTACAATTTTCACAGATATCTTTCAAAGCATGTACGATTGTAGTACCAAAATGGTTTTAACGGATAATGTCATCTTCATGTTAAGGCTCAAAACTTTTCAAACAACTATCGTAAATAGAGTTCTTACTTACTATTGGGAATACAAATTAATTCGGTTCGTTTACCTAAAGATGGCTCCAGCTGTTGTGAATGGTTCATAGTGACAGCTGATTTTGGCGGTTTCAGAGAGGTTAAACATCTGCTAATAATATTCAATTATACCGCTTTGAGTTTCATATAAAAACCTTGATTTTTACTGTGTTTGAAATGTCGAATTTTATGTTAACCAAGCAGCATTTGCGGGAAGTTTTGATTTTCTGCTTTAATTGGAAGAAAAGTGCGGCTGAAGCCCATCGAATGCTTGTCGAAGTTTATGGTGACACTGCTCTAACTGATAAATCATGTAGGGAATGGTTTCGACGTTTCAAGGATGGAGATTTGAAGACAAGCCTCGCTCTGGACAGTCAAAAAATTCGAAGACACAGAATTAGAGGCATTACTTGAAAAAGATCAGAATGAAACGCAAGAGGAGCTTGCAGAATCATTGGGGGTAACTCAACAAACCGTTTCTGTACGATTGAGAGCCATGGAAATGATTCAAAAGCAAGGAAATTGGGTGCCTTATGAACTGAAACTGAGAGCTGTTGAAAGGCGATTTTTCACGTGCGAACAGCTGATTCAAAGACAACAGAGAAAAATTTTTTGCATCGGATTGTGACTGGCTGAGAAGTGGATATTCTACGACAAGAAGAAAAAATACTACGCTAAGCTCGATCAATCGTTGCCATTGATCTCAACATCAACACCACGGCCGAACATTCATGATTCGAAGATCATGCTCTGGTAGGATCAAAAGCGTCTTGTTTACTACAGAGATGAAACCTGGTGATTCCATTATAAGCGATCGGTATCGGTTACAATTGATTCGTTTGAGCCGTGCATTGCGAGAAAAACGGCCGGAGCAAAGACATAATAAAGTTATTCTTCATGACAACGCCTCATGTCGCTAAAGTCGTAAAAAAATATTTGGAGACGCTCAAATGGGATGTTTTACCGCTGTATTCTCCGAACATTGCTCCTTCTGATTACTGGTTGTTCCAAAGGATGCAGCAAGTCACCGATTCACTTCTTTCGCAGAAATCGAAAATTGGCTCCAAAATTGGATCGCCTCCAAAGACGAATCATTTTTTCGAGATGGAATTCGAAAATTAGAGAGATGTAGTAGGCAGCGATGGACAATACTTTAATTGATCTGTTCATTCATTTTGTTTTGAAATAAATGCATTTTTGAACCCAAAAAAACGGACCGAACTAATTTGTACTCCCAATATTTAAAATTATTTAAACAAGAATCAAATATCAGATAACTTATAACTAACATATAATTGCAAATCAAAAATTTCCAGAATAAAAATATTTTTATCACTTATGTGTACAATTTTTTGAAAATGTAGGGAACTTCTGATGCATCTGCATCGAGACTAAGCGACAATCAAAGCTGCATGCTAAAACATGTTTACGCATACTTCGTGTATTTTGTTTCTAATGTAGCCTCGATCTATCTACTTCAATGGTCTACTAACTCTGGTTTCCCCTATATAGTTGCCATATCAAAAAAATTTAAAGGAAAATTTACAGGCCAAAGAAAATTTAATTTTTCAATAAAGAATGGACAATAATCCATGTACCATATAGGACATAATGATACTCATTTTTAGTGTGCTCGATGAATAAATTCTTATAAAAAAAGACTATTAGTATCATTACTAGTGTCACTACTAATGAAAATAATGCAATAGCAAATTCACTAGTAGTGTAATAGTTTCATAGTAGTGAAAAAAATTTCGTTGAAATTTCACTTTTATTGCAAAAGTTTTATTGCAAAAGTATTGATTAACATATTTTAGAGGATACACGATAAAATTATAATAAAAAATTATAATAAAATTATAATAAAATTATAATAAAAAATTATAATAAAATTATAATAAAATTATAATAAAAAATAGTTTCCTTTATGAATTCGAGAACTAATTTTATGATGCTCCAATTATCCATCTGAATATGTACTTCTATTTATCATGTTTCTGCGATCGTATGGGAATTGGTTCGTCTTCGACGAACCACGAACGCCTATAAACGAACACCTATAATGTTAATGGATGTATAGTTGTAAGCTGTAACATATCTGGTCAAAGATATAAAAAAGACGGAACGTATAGAAAAAATAATTAATATTAAATAATAATTGTAATGTATAAATAAAGATATATCTATAACAACTTGTGTTTAATAATATTGTAAAATATTATTTCTACAAGCTGAAATAATACTAATTACTTTAACAATATATAGAGAGTTTCTTAAATTGCAGACACTAATCATATAGTGTTATTCCTTAAATTAAAAATTTAGTCGAAAAGTCTTGTATAATTTTACAATTTTCGCAATGATTGACGAAATATTAATTTCTAAGTATTGTGGAATAAATGAGTATTAGGCTGCCTAACCATACCATGAAAATTACAAAATGATAGAGTTTCCGACTTCTCAATTTTTAATCTCTATATATAAATAGCACCATATGAATAGCGCTATATAATTAGTGTTATTTAAGAAACAAACCTGTATATGTATTTTTTAATCTAATAAATTTTTTATATCAAATATTATAATTACTAAAAAAAATTCTATGTTACGTCATATGTCGTTATACACTACTGCAGTAACACTACTGACTCAGTGACATTATTGCGTAATAATGATATTACTGATATCAGTAATGACATTATTAAATATTAGTAATGTCACTATGCACTAACTACTATGTACTACTAACAGTTTTTTGCACTAGTATTATTTCAATAGTTCTTATTATTCTAAAAGTTCACACTGGTCAATAGTTTATAATTATGTAGTAGAAATTACTTATTACAGTACTCAATGCAGTAGTATCGTTTATAACTATTGCTATTGAAATTATTATTAGCATTTTGCTGGTTACTATTCTAATAGTTTTTTCTGTATAAACACCTAATATTCGAATAAATAAATAAAAACATAATAAAAATACTTATTCGAATACACTTCTTTTTTATTCATTAAGAAACAAATAAATACTTTTTCATTCCATTTAAATGGATATTTTTTGAATATGATTACGAATATTTTCGTTTTCGTATTTACTTCTACTTTGTATTATTTATCTACACATAGCTTGCAAGTTTGCAAGAGAAAACAGGAATCTGTAAAAACAATGAAATCGCTAGAAAAATCCTTTATAATGATGCCAGATGGCAAAATAGTGACACAGCACGGTATATAGTTAAACAAATTGAAGATATAAATGATATGTCATCTTAAATAAAAACTTATAAATAAAATTATGTTATTTCAAATAGAGACTAATATAAAATTATATATTATATCAAATAGATTGTATTTATATATTTAAAAATGTATTGCTTTTTAAAATTCTTTTTTAATTTGTAAATTTTCCTTATAAAATCTAAATATTACAATGAAAAAAATAAATAAAATTTATTTTTTTTTTATTTAAAATCAATGTAGGTTAAAAGCCAATGATTATTGCTTCTTTTTCAGTTTATATTTTCATTTATATTTTCTTTTTCAGTTTATGTTTAAATACTTAAATAAATATGAATACTTGTTAAATAATCATAGTTTTTTTGTGAATAAATATTTTTGAAAACCCAAAATTGTGAATAAATATATGATTTTTTTAACGTGAAAATTTTGAATAAATACAATTTGTAGCTTAATTATAAATTTTTTAATTCATCGGACACACTACTTGTTCTAAAACCAATACGTCCTGAACAAGTTTTTGAATTAATAGATAATTCTCACGATATTCGGATCAGCTAACCGAATATTCATAGTATCTCTTTGATATTAGGGAGACAAATTCTTATTATTACATATGATTGAGCGATTCGTCCTGCGCACATTTCTTCCCTTTGAAATACTATGTACTCTAAATAATTAATTATAACATTTATTTACA
>NW_017259544.1:970747-984130 GCF_001594045.1 Atta colombica | reverse complement strand
TATATTTGCAAAAATGATGAAAATTTACCCGGGACACGAATGACGTGTGTAATAAAGGATTGGAAAATAACATACTAAAGATTTTAAGCTTTCAGAGAAATAAATTTCTCTTCTTGTTTAAAATTTAAATTTTTTATTATAAAAATTACTAAAAATGTAAATAAATTTTCTTTTTCAATATATGTTTAACGATTCGGAAAATAAAGAGGGATCAAATAGATCTATACATACAATACAAAAGTTAACGCTGTACAATTATCGCGTGTGCTTTTCTTAATGCCAACATATACGTTTTAAGCTGCGCATTTGCTACTAACATACTCAATAGCTATACTTATGAAAGATGCATTGTGGAAGATAAGCACTTCATGGAGAGAGTAGGAAGTAGTTGCTGCGAATGCAAGGAAGAAGACCAAGAGAAGCTTCTAGGAAGGCAAAGTCAGACGAAAATCGTAATTGTTCGTTGTGTTAACTCAACGTTAAAATGGTTCTCAGTTATTAATATCACTGTGAAATGGCGCTAATCTCGCTTATAAGACAGTCACGAGTATGTTCACGTAGGCGACGTAAATACTTTCCTAGAATATACGGTAATTTTAATCGTAAGGATAGTTATTAGCACCCTTAGGTTTAATAATGGCATACAATGCGTTTCAGAAGAATCAAAATGTCATTGCTATCAAATTTTAACTGTTGTGAGACTTCTTAATGCATATCTGTCTATTTTAACACAGTTTTTAAAATAAAATTTATTATATTAATCATAATATTGAATATTGATTATTTAAATGCGACGTTTTTAGAAATTCATTAATACATAATTTATAAAGGGCATAGTGGAATAAATATGGTAAAATGCCCTCACGGCTTTTTAAGTTAACTTTTTTTTCTAAGATAACTTAAATAAAAAGATATTTACATATCTAATTTTAGATTTTTATATGAAGACTTGATCAAGTTAGAAAAAACAGTTCTTTTTATAATTTTCCGATTTCAACTTCCCTGGAAAAAATTTCCTCGTCAGTACCACGAATATCACGATATTGACCAGCGCCACGATAGCCACTGCTTTGCCACGCCATAATTCTCCTCTTTAAAAAAATTTGACATAGTCCATAAAAAACTTAGTCTTGCGTCTGATATGGACCTGATATGGAAATAGCTTAGCATTCGCAATAAAATTTATTAAATAGTTTATCCTCAGACTCGCGCCTCACATGAAAATATAACCATAACGCTTGTTCGCATCGTAATGTTTCGTGGCTATGACAGATTTTCCAACCTGAATAGTCGTAAACTTTAATGATGATCTGCTAGATTCCTTTGTTTTATGCAAATTACATTAAATAAATCTTTCATTGATTTTTGAAATGGCAGTAGCGAAACTGAATTATTATTCTTTTTTTTCTTCTTTTTGTCAAATCTTCATTTTTATACGAAAAATTAATAAAATTAGGCTTACTTGATTTTTCATAAAACAAAGTAATTTGGCAGAAAAAAGCGCCCTCCCTGAGATATTAAGCTACGATTACACTTTGAATTTAGTCCGCGATCTGTATGATGAGCGTCCTTATTTAACAGATAGATTAAACAAAGACGCTTATTATATAAATTAAACCAGGCTATTAATCTTACGACTATTCAGATTAGAAAATCTATCAGCTATCCTAGTATTGGGTACCGTGTCGCAGCCGAGGACAATCGCTTCTCGACGGAAAAAACAGTAACAAGGATGCTGGGGAAGAAAAACATTAGAACACAAACAGAAATAGCACAAACACGGCCACATTTATGCTCAAAAATAACATGCAACACTTAGGCTTGATTGTATCAATGTTACTTTGATTTTAAGTGAGGCTTAAAACTCTTCTGTCTCTGTCTCTTTTTGACTTTAAAACGAGACAGATAGAGTTTAATTGCTTTTTGTTTTCTTGCTTTTTTTTGCTTAAAATTTAAAATTTAAATTTTCTTGCTTAAAGTTAAAGTAAGCAATTGAGCCTTAGATCGCAACGAGATAAGACGCGTCAGCCACTTCTGCGATCGAACCATGGTAGAAAGAATATAAGATAAAACATTGCGCATAATGGCGATAGCAATACTGGAAATAACCAATCAAATGTTCCCCAATATGCACTTTCCTATGTATAAGCACTGGTTATACTGGAACAGCCAATCAAATGTTACCCAAATTCACTCTTCTATTGCACATCCATGGGAATACTTCACCTTATATTCTTTCCACCATGAGTTCCGAACAATCTTTCGAAACTGAGGACAATTGTTTTGTTATTATTATTTCCTAAGTTAATAAATACCAACATATTATTTCATTTCTATGTAATTTCCTCAAATATTAATAATATTAAAATGTCAGCAGAGGTATAAAATTAAAAATAGTACAATAGGATATATGAGTAACAATGACGCAATTATAAGCGTATGATTATCTCATTGTCAGTGTAAATGTAAATGTAAATAGGCTGCATCGTTCTAGGAATCGTAGGTATCATAGATTCAAATCTTGGCGGTGCTATGCGTTTTTCAATAATTAATTGTAGTTAATAAGACAGAATAAGTATGCGGAACAGTAAATAATAAATTGAACTGAAAAATAAAAATAATAATAAAAATTTTTTTTTTTTGTTAAAATATAACTGTAATTTTTTTTCAAAAAGTAACGGTTTATTACATAAAAAAATTGTTTTCATTTAAGAAAATTTTTTTATTACATATAAAAAATATATTCCTTTCATTTACAAAAAGAATTGCAAAACCAGATTGTGCGTTACCTCAAAAAATGCGTTATCGTTACTTTTTGAAAAAAAAACTTACCATTACTTACCGTTACCAACTTTAAAAACGTGTTATCGTTACCGTTAATTAAAAAATAATAATTCGTTACTTTTTTTTATAATGCTGAAGTAACTTATTAAATTTTTAAATTACATTAGCTGATAATTAATTTAATGTTAAATGTGAAATCAATATTAAAATTTGAAACTCTCTACTAACTAGTTTGTATGTAGAGTAAGTTATAATAGTAAGGCCTACTATTATGTACACCCATTGTTAGCTCGATGCGCTTACCATTCTCACTCCCCACGGTCCGCGCGCTGAGCTAGTAGACCGGGCGGACGCGCATATTCGGTAATCTTTAGAGATTAATATCTCATTAATTGCGAAAATTGTAAAATGGTAGAGGATTTTTCATCTCAGTTTAGTCCGCTCCACGAATTTTGTCAGAAAAATTATCAGATATCCTGTATATGTAATGCGAATTATATATTTTCAATTAGACATGACAATGTCTATTAGAATACTACAGCATAAGATATTAAGTATAAAATATTTTTTAAAAAATTAAGAATAAATTATATAAAATAAGAAAATAATAGGATACTAAAGTAATGATAAAAGTAATGGCTAAATTCGTTACTGTTACTATAAAAATGTAATGACGTTATCATTACCGTTACAGATGGAAAATAACGCGTTACTTCCCAATCCTGTGCAAAACTATAAAAACTATTTTTTTAAATTTTAATAAAAAGGAACAAAAAACTTCTTTAAATCAAATCGATGTTAATCCTATTATTAATTCTTAATGTATACGCTAGGCTAGTCGCCTGACAGCGCCAGGACCTATATTCTGTAACTATTTTACACATCTACCGACAGTTGTCGTTGCGCAGCTTTTTCATCATATAAAATATCTGCGCAACCGACAACTGTTGATAGGCATGTAAAACAACAGAATCACACCCCCAAGTCAGTTCGTTGGTGATGCCATGTCAGTTGCTCGCTGGCGCCACTAGACAAAACGTTGCTAGCGAAGCGCTTACAAATTTATCATGCTAGTTCCTGATATGGTAGCATGATAGCCATACAAGAGCCATACTAGTTCCTTATTTAAATTTCTACTAAAGAGTTAATAAAAAATTAAATAAAATTTTTAAAAAATTTTGAAAAATTAATTATACGTAGATATCAATTTTTGGTATAATTTGGAGGATATTTTTTTATTCTTTTTTTGGTGCAAATTTCGATTTTAAAGAAATGAAAATAGCTTTTAAATATAATATTGTTTTCACTCTGATTACGTTGATCTATCGTCTTAAAAAAAATTGTATGTGAACCTCTGTTGAGTTTGTCTGTGAACTAACTTTCTACAAGATATATATTTTTTTATCTTTTTCAAAAGATGACCCATTGAATAAAATTAAATTTACATTTTATCATTAATTTTTTGAAAAAACAATGAGATATAATCCGTTTTTATCAGCTTTCTAATGTTTTATTTATCTAAAAAATTCCATAAACATAAGGTTTTTATTCTACAAATTACTGGATTAAAAGATAGTTATTTTTATTCAATTGATATATATATTCATTTTGACAAATGTTGGTATTTAGTCCTATTCGTTATTGTTATTAATTACTAGATAAACTTCTTCTGAACAGATTAGTTAGAATTTCGGCAGGTCTTATTATTTTTTATAGATATTGAACATAAGATAAATAACATATCACAATAGCAATATGAGAACAACATCCAACTGTCTACCTTAGGGCAATCACATAGTATCAACAAAAATTCTAACTAATTTTACTACAGAAGAAGTTTATCCAGTAATTAATGATGAGAATTAAATATCGCCGTTTGTCAAAATGAATATAAATGTTAATTGAATCAAAATAATTGCTTTCCATCTCAATGATTTGTAAAAT
Source organism: Atta colombica (assembly GCF_001594045.1). Taxonomy (NCBI): domain Eukaryota; kingdom Metazoa; phylum Arthropoda; class Insecta; order Hymenoptera; family Formicidae; genus Atta; species Atta colombica. The sequence continues at coordinate 979,402 of NW_017259544.1, read as the reverse complement.
AAAAACTTTATGTTAGGAATTATTAAAAATGATTTATCATTAACTTTCAACTTGTGATTAGCAAAATATTTCAATATGGTTAACAATCATAGACAAAAAAGCCGAAACAATAATACTTTAATCTACAAAAAGTAATGATCAACATATTAAACATAAACATTATAGACGTTTCGATCGGATCATTATCAATGTTATCAAAATTGAAATTATAACATAAAATCGTTGTGCAGTACGTTATAAGAAAAATATAAAATTAAACAATAATTATATTAGGACTCTCGAATTTTAAACAATATAAAAAGGTCAATATAGTAGACTAATGAGAGTCAGCAACGATAAACGGTGCAATTATTTAATGAACAATCAATCAGACATTGGATTGATGTCTTCTTTATTTTGAACGTTTCGACTCTTTTTGGAGTTCTCCTCAACAAAATTCTCTTCATCCAATATCTGATTATTGATTGTTCACTAAATAATTGTACCGTTTATCGTTGCTGACTCTCATTAGCCTACTATATTTATCTCTTTGTATTGTTTATAAAATTAAAAAAATACATAAAATTATTATATCATATTCAAAAATCTATGTGTTTTGTGGTTTATAATCGACAAATGTGTACATGTTTGATTATATGACGGAAATTTTAATCATCCAATAATTATTGAGTGTCCTACTGGATGGATTCCGATCTTTGTATGAATATAAGTTCTCAATAAATACCCAGACACCAACGTCCATTGGACTTGCATGAATGTTTTCAAAAATGTACATTATTTAACGCACAAAATATATTCACATTTGGACATTTTAAAAATGTTCATCTCATGCAAAAAATTTTCTAAATCTACTCGCGACGTGTTGTTTTCGCTGACTTGACAAGTAAAAATTTTTTTAAGATCGCACGAAGAGTTTCACTTTTGTTAGTATGTACGGACGTCTTTTTGAATATGGACGTCCCTAAGACATCTGCGCTGTGTTGAAAATTTTCAACGACAAAAATTCTACTCAGATAATTAAACGTACGATATTCCACGATACTCTCACAAAATATCACTATACTGTTACTATATATGATAACTGATATTGTGAAAGTATAGCATATGATTTCTTAATCTGAAAATAATCCTAATAACATTAACATTAAATATTAGACAGTAATTGACTGGAAGTTCAGTTGAACTGTACAAATTTCTATCAGGACATATTGAACAGATGTAATTATACATCCATGATTATATAATATAATATTCGTAGATCATCGAAGTGCGTATTTCCATACGATTTCAGAAGTCAAGTATAGTGATGACGCTGATGCAACCGGATGGAGTGATCACTTCGAAACATTATGAAATTAGTTCCCGAATTCAGGGAAAAACGTTTTTTTTTTAATCATAATTTTATAATGTGTATTCTGGAATAAGATATTAATCAATAATAATACTCATATAAAAATCATTTTGTTTTGATTGTGATCTAAAATTTGTTTAATATATTGATTTGGTTTTTGTCCAGTTTTAGTCCTAAAATGGATGTTTCTAAGAAGTCCAAAATGATAACACTGTTTTTAAAATATTTTTTAAATATTTTTAAAATATCCATGACTCTAATCTCGATGTTTACAATATGTCCAAAACATCCAAAATGTACGTTTTTAAAACGTTACTGTGTTGTTTGAATATGAATCCAAAATACAAATTTAGATGCAAAAAAGTCAAATAGTAAAAACGCAGTCAAATCCACTAAAAAAAAAAACAGTAATGCGATATATGTATCAAAAGACATTGTAACATAAAATGATGATGAAAAAAGAAATAACTTCAATATGGAATTTTATTGATGAATAAAACATTAGAAAGCTGATAAAAACGATATATGTCACTCATTTAAAAAAAAAATTAACGAGAAAATGTAATTTAATTTTTTTCAATGTGGACTACTTTTTAAAAAAATCTAAAAAAAAATATATTTTTGTATGAAATTGAACAGAGGTTCTCAGAGAGATGTGCAATTTTTTTTAAAGTGGTGAGTCAACGTAATCGGGGTGAAAAAATGTTTAAAAGTATTTTCATCTTTTAGAATCGAAATTCACACCAAAAAAGAATTTAAAAAAATATTCTCATTGATATCTAGGTGTAATTGATTTTTCAGAATTTTTTCAGAATTTTATTTGATTTTTTTATTAACAAGGGGAACACCAGATGACTGGATTTTGATGCGCTTTTTACAGGCTGTTCTTGAGTGAAAAAAAAAATGATATGTGTCTGACCATTTCAGCCATTGGCCCACAGTTTCAAAGAAATCGATTTTTTAAATAATTATTGTAATAATTTGAAAAACGTATTGGAAGTACAAATTAGTTCAGTCCGTTTTTTGTGCATTTATTTCAAAACAAAATGAATGAACAGATCAATTAAAGTATTGTCCATCGCTGCCTACTACTTTTTCCTATCTCTCAGGCAATTTTCGAATTCCATCTCGAAAAAATGATTCGTCTTTGAAGGCGATCCAATTTTGGAGCCAATTTTCGATTTCTGTGAAAGAAGTGAACCGATGACTTGCTGTATCCTTCGGAACAACCAGTAATTAGAAGGAGCAATGTTCGGAGAATACAGCGGTAAAACATCCCATTTGAGCGTTTCCAAATATTTTTTTACGACTTTAGCAACATGAGGCGTTGTCATGAAGAATAACTTTATTATGTCTTTGTTCCGGCCGTTTTTCTCGCAATGCACGGCTCAAACGAATCAATTGTAGCCGATACCGATTGCCCATAATGGAATCGCCAGGTTTGATCTCATAGTAAACAAGACCCTTTTGATCCTAGCAGATACAAAGCATGATCTTCGAACCATGAATGTTCGGTCGTGGTGTTGATGTTGAGATCGATTGCAACGATTGATCGAGCTTAGCGTAGTATTTTTTCTTCTTGTCATAGAATATCCACTTCTCATCTCCAGTCACAATCCTGCAAAAAATTTTTCTCTGTTGTCTTTGAATCAGCTGTTCGCAAGTGAAAAATCGCCTTTTAACATCTCTCAGTTTCAGTTCATAAGGCACCCAATTTCTTTGTTTTTGAATCATTCCCATGGCTCTCAATCGTACAGAAACGGCTTGTTGAGTTATCAATTCTGCAAGTTCCTCTTGCGTTTCATTCTGATCTTCTTCGAGTATGCCTCTAATTCTTTGTCTTCGAATTTTTTTGGCTGTCCAGAGCGAGGCTTGTCTTCAAATCTCCAGCCTTGAAACGTCGAAACCCCCCCCTCTACATGATTTATCAGTTGGAGCACCATAAACTTCGACAAGCATTCGATAGGCTTCAGCCGCACTTTTCTTCCAATTAAGCAGAAAATCAAAACTTCCCGCAAATGCTGCGTGGTTAACACACAAAATTCATTCACAAACATTTCAAACACAGTAAAAATCAAGGTTTTTATATGAATCTCAAAGCTATATAAACTGAATATTATTAGCAGATGTTTAATCCCTCTGAAATCGCTAAAATCAACTGTCAGTTTGAACCATTTACAACAGCTGGAGCCATCTTTAAGGAAACGGACCGAACTAATTTGTACTCCCAATACTGTATATATAAAAATACTGTATATATAAAAATATCAGTATTTTTATTTTTATTTTAACTTAATGTTATTAGTTTTTATTACTTTTTGATTGTAATGAAATTTCATGAAATTACATATTAGTATTACAGATAATTAAACTTATTTTACACTTATTTATGGAATATTTATTATTATCATCGTTATCGTCGTCATTGTTGCTATTCACATGAACGCATAAATGAGATTGTAAAACTGTTACAGTTTCTGATGAAATTAAAAATTATGATAGAAGTTATGATTAAGAACAAGTAAGTCATCTGTTTGTAATTTTTTTGTAATTAACATTAATCGATTTATTAATAAAAATAGAAAACTAATCATATTCTGTAGACATACATTGTATATGGTATGAATCATAAAAACAAGAAAAATATAAAAAATATAAATATTTATTGTAAACATCTTACAAATGTATTTTTGTTGCATACACAACTTTTTCTAATATCTGGCGGAAAACAGATTTGATTGACATAATGGAAATAGCTTCTTTCAGGAATCAATTTTGATGAGAACCAAATGTTTCATTCTAAAATGAAATTCTAAAATTCATTCGTAAGATGTTCACGCTGCAATAAATATTTGTTTTTCTTGTTTTTATGATTTATATCATGACGTATAATATACGTCTACAAAACACGATTAATTTTTTTCTATTATTATTAATAAATCAATTAATATTAATTAAAAAAAGATTATAAACATAACTTACTTGTTCCTAATCATAATTTCCAATTTCTAATTTCATCAGAAACTGTAACAGTTTTCATTACAATCTTATTTATACGTTCATGTGAATAGCAACAATGATGACGATAACGATGATAATAATAAATAAGTGTTTAATTATCTGTAATACTAATATGTAATTTCATGAAATTTCATTACAATCAAAAAATAATTAAAACTAATAACATTAAGTTAAAATAAAAATAAAAATACTGACATTTTCATTTATTCAGTTATTATAATACGTTATTAATTATTTAAAAAATCAATTTCTTCGAAACTATGGGCCAATGAAATGACCGTATCGTTTTTTTTTTTCGCTCAAAGACAGCCGCATAAAAATTCCCGTCCCCGTCACCTGATGTTCCCCTTGTAAGTTAAAATCTGAAAATTGTAAAAAAAAATTATTTTTTTTTATTCTAACTTGATCACATCTCCATGTAAAATTTGATATAAATGTCTTTTTATATAAGTTGTCCTAATAAAAGTCAACTTAAAAAATCGTGGAGATATTTTCACCATACTTATTCCGCTATGCCCTTTTCGAATATTAAATCAAATAATTTAATAAAATTAAATCGGTAATTTTTTCCGTAATTCGACTCTTTATTTGAAATTTATAAAATCGATTGATTAGTTAGTAACTAAAATAATAGTTTACATAATTTTATATAATAAAATAAGAAAATGCTTCTTTTATTAAGAACTGTATTCTTTGATAGTGTGAATATTAATTGTATTGTTCAATCATGTTATTACGATTAAGACTGTACTTACCAATTGTGATATTCCTTAAATAATCGTACATAGTTACGTAAGAGATTCGCTACTCGACAGTCTTTCTAAAATTCCGTCATTCATAATTGGATGAGGAAGTATACGTAAATGAGATAGGAAGCAGAATTGAAAATGTACCTGAGGAAAACAGAAAAACAGAAAAAATGAAAACTCATAGTTAGAGAAGGGGAATCTTTCAGTAATGATAGTTCATTCTACGATGAAGATTTTAATCGCGTTGAATGTGGGCATCGTGTATTGGTAAAAGATGAGTAACGAGCTATAATGAGCGATTCTTGTCTATTGAATGCGTTAAATCGATTTAAATTACACATTCTACGTAGATCAGAGAGAAAAGAGAATAAATTCGAGAACATGATTGTACGTTCAAAGCATAGCATACATATTTCTAAATCAAAATGATAAGCAGATTTGCCGGATTTAAGATTATAAATGTATATAAATATTTTTCTTGCAAAAAAGGTAGAATTTATAAAAAGATGAATAAGATAATATAGTTGTACTTGTGCAAATAAAATTTAAAATAAAAAAAGATTACTTCATCTTTAATTCTATTTACACGATATGACGATTTCATAATGATGAAAAGATTATAAAATTAAATCAAAAACACTTCTCGTAAAATAAACTTTATTTTAAATCAAATTTGTATAGCCAAAAAAAATTTTAATTTAAATCGTAAAAATCATAAACAAAATTTTAATTTTCATAATTTGAAACTTGGATGTGAGAATTATACATAAATTTTTAATTTACACAATAACAATTGCTTATTTCTGTTAAGTCCAATTACATCAACATTACTTTGATTTTAAGCGAGACTTAAAATTCTCTCTCTCTCCTCTCTCTCTCTCTCTCTCTCTCTCTCTCTCTCTCTCCCTCTCTCTCTCTCTCTCTTTCTCTTAGCTTTAAAACACAAGAAAGAGAGTTTTAATTGCTTAAAGCTAAAATAACATTGGCGCAATCGGATCTTAATATTTGTATAGAGTCTAACATCTATTAAAGTAAATTTTTAAGACCATTAAAAACTTTAAAGATATATACGATTTTTCTTAATTGCTTATAAATTTTATATTAATTGAAAATTAGTTTACTTACCAAGAAGAGACATCGGTTTATATTTTAAAAGTAACCACATTCATCCTTATAATTAACTCAAAATCGAACAACTAATATATCAATATTATCTAAACAAAAATTTTGGATTATGAATAATAATGAAAATATGCTCTTCTTATTTTTATCTTAATCAATACAGCCTTGAATGACTACATATTAATTACTTTAACACATTCCGTGCCGTGGTCTACCCTGGAAATGTCCATTCAAATCATATGATATTTTGACTATAAAAAGAGATGTATGTATAAATTCTTGATATACATAGATAATTATGATATATGATAAAGTATTGGAACATTACTAGGCTTTCTTTTGTATAATAATCATTATTATAATCTTTTTAATGATTATAAAATACATGTGGTTATTTAACAAATATTACAAACAATAATAAAGTATTTATTAAGACCGTATGTAACCGTATGTGAATACACAAGAAAGAAGAGTTTAAAATCTATAACGGTCGAAGCAGGATCTTAGATGCTTAAATAATTTCTGTGTGAATTAATACATATATTAGGTGTACAACTTTGCTTCCGCCGTTTTCCTATAGATGGCTTTAGTGGTAAGTGATGGTTGAAATAAATAGATCATAGACGTCATACAATAAACTTGGGCATCTGTCAACATAACCTCATAGAAACATTAGTCGATTTGTGTCTGCATCATAAAGTTATTCTCGATTGAAAATGTCAGTTTACGAACCAAATTCTCGTCATTTGCGGGAGGTTTTAATTTTTTGCTTCAATATGAAGAAATCTGCGGCTGAGGCTCATCGAATGCTCTCAAATACTTATGGTGAGGCCGCTATTAGTGAAAGAACGTGTTGTGAGTGGTTTCAACGCTTCAAGAACGGTGATTTTGACGTCCAAGTTCATGCTCTGTATTTGGTGGGACCAGCTCGGCGTAGTATATTATGAACAGTTAAAATCAACTGAAACAATCACAGGCGATCGGTATCGAACGCAATTGATGCGTTTGAGCCGAGCATTGAAAGACAAACGGCCGCAATACAACGAGAGACACGATAAAGTGATTTTGCAGCATAACAATGCTCGACCCCATGTTGCAAAAGTGGTCAAGACATACTTGGAAACGTTGAAATGGGAAGTCCTACCCCACCCGCCGTATTCTCCAGACGTTGCTCTCTCTGACTATCACTTGGTTCGATCAATGACACACGGCCTGGCTGACCAGCACTTCCGGTCTTATGAAGAAGTAAAAAATTGGATCGATTCGAGGATAGCCTCAAAAGATGACCAGTTTTTTCGACGCGGGATTCGTACGTTACCCGAAAGATAGGAGAAAGTAGTGACCAGCGATGGACAATACTTTGAATCATAAATGTATAACCAGTTTTTTACAATAAAGCCTCGAATTTCGGAAAAAAACGGCGGAAGCAAAGTTGTACACCTAATATAATACTTAGTCAATTGAACTGCGCGCCGAATTGATTTTTTGGATTTATAAAACGCAATCAAACTGTAATATTACAAATTAAATTAACAAACAATTTAATAATTTGATGCTCAATCAGGCATCCCGTTAGAAAGACGTTAATGCGTTGAAAAACTGTAAATAAATTTATTGCGAAAAATATTACTTTGGTCGGGAGTCGAACTCGGATCTCTTAATCCTAAAGTCTGAGCGAGCGTCTTCAGTCTTTAGATTAATGAGACTCTATTATAAATATTACAAATATAAACAAAAGATGTAGATGATCTACACGGATGATGTGGTGGTCAAATCATTTAAATTGGCATGATTTGGAAACGTATTAATATCACATTTATCCAATTATCACAAAATTTTATACAAAATTCGAACTTCTGTGACGGTCTCTATTTATTAAATAAAATATAAAGTTTGCAATATAAAAAAGATAGTGGTCAATAACCGAGCAATGATGAATGTTTTAATAAAGAAAAATAATACAATTTATTCTTAAAAGAAAATATAAAAGAAAATTAATAAAACTATTTTGATTCTACTTATTATAAGTCTTCATTAGTTTGATAAAAATACATCGATTTATAATAAAAGAATAATATAACTTTGCTGTCTTCTTAGTTGAAAAAGTTTTAAGATAAATTAAAACAGCATAATTCATAATTAATAAAAAAACAATATCAGTGTCAAAGGATAAAAATAAAGATAATTTAAAAAGCTATGTCAATTGTTAAATATATTCGAAGTAACTAAATATAAACATAACAATATTCACCATATTAAAGCTTTTTTTCGCAGTTTTTGAAATTTCAAAAGCCAGTTTTATAATGAATTTATTGGTTAGAGGCGAGAAAGTTAAATTCGTGATTTTAAGATATCCAATGAATTATTAAAAAAGTTGAGTCATAAAGTTAAATTTAAATTTAAATCGGGTGT
>NW_017259544.1:964475-970647 GCF_001594045.1 Atta colombica | reverse complement strand
ATGAAATGTATCTACAGAAAACATTAATAATTTTGAATGTATCCAATAATATCATTTCATGATAATAAATCGTTTGCTAACCGCTACCGCGTTTGTAAATCAATAAATATTAGATATGATGAGAATAAAGGTTAGCTCAAAAACGATTAATTAAGAAAATTTAATGAGTTCATCAAATATGTTTAAAAAAAAGAGCTATCAAATAATTTATCTTTATTATAATTAATATTTTTTTATTCTTTAATATAAATTTCTAAGATGAGTCTTTTCCTAACGATTTTTTTTCATAATCTTTAAATCTCTAAAATTTTTATATTATCAGTCAAATATATGGTTCATGCGTATAGAAACCATCGAATGTTCTAATAGATTCAATTTATTGTAGATAAGTTTTTTAATTTGTCTATAATTTGTAATTGTCCTTTGGCTTGGCTCACATAAGAAGTATCACAATCGCTACAATAAATTTTGTATATGAAATGACTATTTTTTTAAAAATGGATTTTTGTTTTTATGTGACAAATCTATTGAGTAGATTATTAAGACTTGAGTTTTTTCAACTATGACTGCGAAATTATATTATCCTATTATATATTAATTTATTTTTACTCAACTGATTTAGGCTAAGTAGAGTCAAAACGTTTTTGTTAAAATTTAAGTATATTTTCTTGTGAAAATAAATTTTATTACTTTTCTTTATTAAAACATCCATTATTGCTATAACTATTGGATATTGCCATTATCCTTATTTTGTTCTCCTTTTATTCTTCTTTATTACATTATCTTTTTACATAATCTTCCATTATTATTCTAAACTTTTTCCTTATTCTTCTATTCTCCTTTCTCTTCTTCAATTCCATATTGAACAGTCTTCTGTAATTTGCACAATATTAGTATACTAATATTAAATTTCGTAAAATAAAGGAAACGTTTGTTTAAAAGACCCTATGCATATCATTGTTTTCTCATATACATTCATTTAACTGTTTCTCCTTATTTCTTATCATCTTATCACCAATTGTTTTCGGTTCATATATGTGCATCCTAGAAGGACGTACTTTCGGAATTTAATTGCGACCCCGTGACGAAGCCCCGTGTTCGTTACTACGGTCTGTGTACTTTGCTGGTCGAATTGAAAGCTTCGTTTCACACATGAACGTACACAGTCATCCACGTAACGTATCCTACACACGAGTACGATTTCTGCTTTTCTATCTTCCGTTGTCGCACGTGTGTATGCATTCCGGGGGATGTTTGTACCTGTATTCGTGTGCGATACGCATAGCAACCAAGGATTACGTGTCACAAATTGATATTACCTAGCATTGCGAACATAGACATAGAGACAGGTGTGCACGCGGCATTTCGAGAGAAGTGTCTCGAAGTGCTTCCAGCATACCTGATGCGATTCTACGTAGTAAGTTCTAACACGATTTCGTGACAGGCAATTTGCTTTGTAAGGAAATAATTGCAATCAGTTAGACCAGCCAATATAACCGAATCTGCCACCGTTTTAAGGTTTCACGGATGAAATGCCACGAAAGACAGAAGTTTATTTGCCATTTCAGTCGTTATTCTAAATACAATTCCCTTGCGTTTTGGTCGTAATTTTTTCTTTGCGCGAAAGAAAGCAAAGTTCGCGCATCTCCTCGTTACGCGAAGTTATCACGACGTTATTCTGGATGAATAGTTAACGCTGTTTAACTAGTTAAAACGCAGTTTACAAAAAGCATCGCACTTTTTCCCAGCGCGCGAGTGAAATCCCCATCTTCCAATTAAAGTTGCGAATTTTCTTCAATTTTTTTCTCGCCTAAACTTTTCATCTTTCATCACGACGAATACGCCGCTCTAAGTACGTATATGCGTAATTTGTCCAAGTAGTATTCATATACAAAGCATCGTCGCTCGAAAATCCCGCAAGAACCGTTTTGACGCAAGTCTCCAATAGATACATTATCGAATGTCCATGTGACCTAGCGAGCGATCGATCATCGGTATCGATCTTCGGAAAATCCAACTTTACACGCCGAGGTATTCTAGAGACACTTGAGAGGCAGCATTATATGTATCCAATATACACACACACGCGCCTACGTGTGCGTGCGCGCGCGCGCGCGCGTGTGTGTGTGTGTGTGTGTGTGTGTGTGTATTAGGGTGGACCAAAAAAAAATTTTTTCGATTAGCAATTTCTCCAAAAATTAGTTATAGACTTCAATATGATTTGGATACAATTTTATCGAAATTGATTAATATCTTTAAATTGCCCCTCGAATTTGAAATTAGTATTTATGCATTTCTTGGACACATGTGTCAAAATTCGAAAAAAATATTTTAATTTCTATTTGATACTATCTATTCTTTTTTGGTCGCGGAACGAATCCGAAGTCAAAAGTACACATTTCAAAAATAGCGGTATACAATGACGGATCCAATATGACAATATATGAGCAATAAGTTCCGGGTCGATAAAATATTTCGAAAACTAAACATTTCCAAATGGAATATTTCCTTCAAAGTTGTAGGATTTTAAATGATTTATTTACTGATTTGATCAATCCCAGACAGCACACGATGTCCATTGGATTCCAAATCTGATTTTTATTTAGTCCGAATGTCCATGGACTTAATACGAATGTTTTAAAAACATATGTTATGCAACGTAGAAAATATGTTCACATTTGAACATTTTAAAAACGTTCATCTCATGCAAAAAATTTTCTAAATCTGCTCGTGATGTGTTGTTTTCTCTGACAAGTAAAAATTTTTTTAAGATCACACGAAGAGTTTCATTTTTGTTAGTATGTACGGACGTCTTCTGAATGTCTCATGGAAGCCCCTAGGACATCTGTGTCGAAAATTTTCAAAAAAGTTTATATTGCATACTGTTTAGATATAATAAAAACATGTTTTAAAGATATCCAGTGTTACCATTTTGAATTTCTTAAAAACATTCATTTTAGGTCGCAATGAACTAAAACTGGACTAAATTAATATATGTATGTATGTATGTAATGTATGTATTAAACAAATTTTAGACCACAATCAAAACAAAATGATTCTTATATGAGTATTATTATTGATTAATATCTTATTCTAGAATACACACATCATAAAGTTATGATAAAAAAAAATGTTTTTCCCTTAATTCGGGAACTAATTTCATAGTGCTTTGAAACATTCATCATCCGGTTGCATATCGCTATTCACTATTCTTGACTTCTGAAATCGTATGGAAACTGTACTTCGATGATCCATGTCTATATAATGAATGTATAGTTATGATATATCTGTTCAATATGGACCTGATAAAAATTTATGCAATTCAACTGAACATCCAAACAGTTACTATGTAATATTTAATCTTAATATTATAACGACTATTTTTAAGCTAGGAAATCATATGCTGTACTTTCACAGTACCAGTTATCATGTATATCTCGTCTTCGACTCGAGATCTCCACAGTCTCTCTCCTGTCGACAATATTACGCCGTATTGTTACGATACGAGTTAGTATGATACGATGTACCATAATGTAATAATATTCAGGATCCTGAACAATATTCGAAAAATTTTAACCGTCGGTTAGACACCTTCCGTAGTGCTAATGCCGGCTAGTGCGGCGGTATTGTAACTTTCGAACCTTATAACTCAAAAAAGGTACTCAGTAAAATAACTTTATTACAGTGTTCTGGAAATTTCTCGATATCGGTTATAAGATTCTGGAATCAAAAATAGGATGTGCTATTAAAAAAAAAATGTAACTTAAATCTTGACGATGCCACCCAAGGTCAGACTAATCAAATAAATAAATAAATCGTTTAAAATCCTACAATTTTTGTAAGAAACATTTCTTTTGTAAATGTTTAGTTTTCGAGATATTTCACCGGTCATATTCATTCCGGAGACTATTTACTTACTCTATATATGTCGTCATATTGGATTCGCCATTTTGAAATATGTACTTCTGACTTCAGATTCGTGTTCAGCGAGCAAAAACAGTACAAAATTATATTGAAATTTAAATTTTTTCCGAATTTTGACACATGTATTTAAGAAATGAATAAAACTATGAATACTAATTTCAAAGCTGAGGGACAATCTGAAGATTAATCGAGTTCGATGTAATTTTACCCAAATCCTCATATTGGAGTCCATATCTAACCCCCCTTTGGGGGTATTTGATTTTCTGGCTAATTGATTTTCAAAAATTTTTCTTTCAGCTCATCTTAATACAGCTGCATTTCATTTAATGCTCATGATGCTCGTGGAATTCATTTCATCCCTGTCATTTATTAAATATTAAAAGAACAAACAATGTTCGCGAACGTTGCGAGCGTTAAATGGAACGCAGCCTGTACGTGCGTGCGTGAGTACGTGTATGGAGAGAGAGAGAGAGAGAGAGAGGGGAGGGAGGGGGGAGAGGGAAGAGGGAGAGAGAGAGAGAGAGAGAGAGAGAGAGAGAGAGAAAGAGAGAGAGAGAGAGAGAGTGAGAGCTTTGAAGATATTGAAAATATTTTAAGAAATCTGACACGCTGTGGAGAATTTACCTTCGATAAAAAAAAATCTTCGCCCATATTTAATAACATCAGCTGGGATTCTTCAACGTGATAAACTCGTTTCACTCGTGAAATTATCGGTGGCTGATCAAAGAAAAAATTATTTTTTTGTAATTCGATCTGACTCATTTATTCTTTCTACCAATTATTGAGCGAATCGCTTTTTTTATAAATATGAAAGTTCGTATTCACATTTTAATTTTATTTATAAAAAAATGCGCGCATTTTTTAAATTCTGTAACATATGCAAATAAACTGCATGCTAAATGCGCTCATTTATAAATAATATTGAGTAAAATATACGAATTAAAGTTACCCCAAGATTTAATGAAAATCTATGAGTCTACATTTCTATGATGCAAAATTAAATTCTTTGGTGATATAGAAAAATACATATATATATAGAAAGAGAGAGAAAGAGAGAGTGAAAGAGAGAGAAAAAGAGAGAGAGAGAGAGAGAGAGAAAGAGAGAGAACATTTCGTTAAATTTAGATACTCAATTTATATATATCTATCTAAGATAGATCTATCTTATTGGTCGCGTGTTCACCAAACTTTTTTTACGCAAGGAGATCCCTCGTGCGCAGCGAATGAATTTATCATCGTATACCAAGGTTGCTGTACGCGTTGTCGAGTCACTCTGCGGGTACGACACAAATTCCTTTTCCCGAGTATAATGCCGTTAAGGGAAATCCCGGGTAAATAGTGTTACTGATCACTGTAAAAGACTCACACATTTCATACACGAGAACTCAGAAATGGTGGCAACAATGTCTTCGATTTCGATTCAATTCATTTTTAACTCAGATAATTATGTTGCTCCTTGGAATTTGCACGTAATTCTGTCCTTTCTTGCGAGTAATAAGTTCATTTAACTTTATTATACAGTGATTGTTAACTATGATTGTATTCTTAATAAGTACAATAGTAAAAGTTTGCTGAATAAATAATGAACATTTTGTACTTACTGAGTCTCTTCTTCAATTAAAACAATATTCAAATTAATAAAAAAAGCAACCAAGTATATAATTAAATAAATATATAATTAAATAAATAATTAAATAAATAATAGAAATTAAGGAAATATTTTAAAATAACATAATACGTATTTTCATCTTGTCTCATTTTAATTTTTCAAATTTTGTTAATCGATGTTATATTTCTAAAACTGTCGGTATTGCGTAATTTATTGGAAAGAAAGTGTAATGATAGATATTTTTAAATTGTCTGACTTTCGTAATGTAATTAATTGTAAAAATACAAATCGATCCTTTCAAAATTTGCGTTTTTAATATCAAATCCTAAGTTTACAGTTCAAACGATCCTGCCTACAGACAAGATATATGTGTATATGTGATAGCGTGTCTTCATTGCTCTGCTGATGTTCCCTTTTGCCATTAAATAAATAACAGTAATCTCATTTCCTGTTATTACAGTTGTGACGCATATTTGCGCTTATTGGATCTGTTTCAGTAAAGACCTCCAAATGCGGTAAACGCACGTTTAGCGCGTCGAGTACATACACATGTACTCGTCGCGAAGATCTCGCGGAATCTCGCGAACAGTGGTTGTGGTGAAATATTTTCCTGCGAAGAATAGGTATCAAAGAATTTTT
>NW_017259544.1:953452-964375 GCF_001594045.1 Atta colombica | reverse complement strand
TATATATATATATATTTGGGCTTATTGGATAGTTATATATATATATATACTGTCGGCACTGGTTTGCGCAAATTGAGCAATAACATGTGAACGACAACGCCACCATCGTTACTGTATGTTACATCCCGAAAGATATTGCGGTAGCCTCGCACCACACCAAGGGGACGTTCAAGACGTGGATTCCGCGGCAGCCCCGATAGGGAAAGCGTTTTCCAAACGATGGAAAACAAAACCGGGTTGCGGGTTGCTGGTTTTAAATATGACGAACAATTTACTGCTATCAACTTCAGAATTTTTCGGCTTTGTCGAATTTGTCATGGCGTTGCTTTACGTTTCACCTTCTCTTTTTGTTACTTAATTTATTTAGCGCTTGAAAAAAAAACAAAAGTTGAGAAGAAAAAGTAGAAGATCACAACCAAGACATACTTCTGGTGCCTGATGGTAATAATTTATGAAGCTAAAACATAAGTGAAAAATAAACAAATGTCTCCTCGTATCTTGTATGCTGAATAGAATACGCAATAATAGTACCCATATACACAGACCTTGCAGCAATATCGCTCCAATTATATGCTGTAATATTACTGCAATTTTGCAGCATTGTAGCTGCAATTTTTGTACTGTACGAGTGGTAATACAAATATTTTTATCTAATTCTAAGTATTTCCTTAATTGATGATTGAAATCTAAAAACATTTAAGTTTTAATAAATTTAATATTTAATACTTCTGGAAATTATCATTTTGTCGATGTTATATATCACCTTAATCACATTTATAATAATATAATTAATGATAGGATATTATTCACAGTGATATATATGTATAAACATAGAAGATTCGTATATTTAATATTTTCAACAGTATATCCGTGATTCATTATAATTTTTTCTTTATTGTTATAATTAGACTTGTAAAAAATAGATATGCAGGAGATTAATCCAATTAATGTTAACACAATAAAAATAACACAGTTTGCTTTTTGAATGATGATGTATTATTTTATTTCATTAATTTTATTTAGTTAATATATCTTGTCTGTTGTGATTAAAAACATAATATTCTAGTAAAAATTAATATCGCGTATCTATAATATGCTATCTAAATATTGAAAATTTTGATACGTTGGCATTCGGATTTGGAATAATCAGATGTATCAAAATTACTCTTGATGATATTTAAATAACGTGTTAATGTAAATACTTTAATTAGAACAATCAAGAATTTTGACTATTTTAAATTTAGGATTGAAAAAGTAATATGTACGTAATGCCGTTATCATTATTATTATATATTTTCTTTTTTTACGATTATCATTATTCGCTTACTTTATCCTGTTTGTAATGGAAATGGCAACGTTGTTGTTTTTGTAATAATGGTAACAAAATTAATAAGGGGGAAAGCCCCCTTATTATATTATATTTTATTTTCAATTATAATTTTGTCATGTGTTTTCTGGAATATAATATTAATAATATTTATTTTAATAATAAAATAAAATAAATTAATAGAGAAATATTTTTTATGTCTCACAGACATTACAATTCAACGGACATTAGACGTTTCTGCAACGTCTCTTCAACATTGAATCTACATTTCGCGATGTTATTGCAATGTTCGCAATGTTGTAAATCAACATTTCTGAGATATTGATTCAATGTTAAAGTATTGTACGGGTAGGTTCTATCCCATACAGAACACTAACATTAAATCAATATCTCAGAAATGTTGATTTGCAACATTGCGAACATTGCAGTAACATCGCGAAATGTAGATTCAATGTTGAAGAAACGTTTGCCAAAACATTTAATGTCCGTTGAATTGCAATGTTTATATATGACATAAAAAATATTTTTCATATTAATTAATTCAATTTTATTATTAAAATAGATATTATTGATTAACATCATATTCCAGAAAACACACAACAAAATTATAATTGAAAAAAAACCGCTTTTCCCTCTTAATTAATTTGGGAATTTCCTTATTTTCTTAAGCGGTTACCCATCCAATAATAATGTTTAACCTTTGCTTAATCATATACGGAAACTGCAACATCGATGATTCACGAATACTGAATGTTAGTGGATGTATAATTGTGACATAAATATGTAGAAAGACCACAAGTCGACATCATACATCGGACCGTTTGCAATACAAACAATATCATACGTGCGAGCATTCTGCACGCGATCGATTCTCCCGTAAACATGTATCATTTAGAAATGAATCTTAAAAAATCAATTTAAGTGATTTAAATTTTCTATTTACATGACATTTTTGTTCATTTTTTACAAAATAGGTATCGATATATATTTATTCAATGTTGTTTCAACATTGCAGCAACATTAACAATCAATATGAAAAATCAATAAAAATTCAATTTGTGATTCAATTTATTCAATAATGGGCGCGTTCAAGTTGACAAAGCGGCTAGCCTGCTCGCCGCGAGCAAATGAGCATAATTGATTATTACTTAGATCCAACCAATCATATTCAATCGCTCGGTAAATATGCCATTTTGCCGTCTTAAACTCGCCCATTGTTTTGTTGCAGCAACATTAACAATCAATGTAGAAGAATCAATATAAATACAACATTGACACTTCAACATTGCAACATCTCAGCAATATTTTTTCAACTTTTTGTAAAGATATAGTTTTGAATTTAAAGTTTTGAAAAACATATTAGGTATGGGAAACAATTCGTGGCGTTTTTCCCATTAGATAGCATTAAAAAAACGTCACGAACTTTTCCCACACCTAATATTTTAACATTACAAAAAAAAAAATAAAAGACTATTAATAATAAAAGATAATAAAAGACTAATAAATTTCTATTATTATTATTTTCTAAGTAACGGTAACAAACAATGCGTTATTTTTTAAAATTATAGTAATGTTACGTTTTATAAAAAATAACGGTGATAACGCGCATTATTTTTATAAAACAACAAATGTTCCTAACACTTGAAATATTATATTATGATTAACCTTTGCACTTCTCATTATGGAATTAATACACTGGTATGTGATATATCTTTTATTTAATCTAATTCGATTACACTTTCATAAAAATGAACACTTACAATAAAAATATTTTTTTTAATTGGCACAGATATAAAGAAACATAATGCTAATTGCAAAGCAAATATATGTACCTTTATTAATAAAAAAATTATAAGCAATAGAAAAAGGAATGGAAAAACATTAGAAAAAAATTTCGCAGGTATGACATATTGAAAAGGCATTAAAGTTAATTGAACAAAATTAATGTGTTATTTAAAAAAATAGCTATTTTGTACTGTTTTCATTTATATTAACATTCGTTGAATTAATTTTCCACATATCTGTCTATAATGACAGTCACTCTGATCATAATTATGAGGAAGACGAAAATATATATAAAAAAAGATAAAAAATATACTGCTAAAAGGAAGAATTTCTTTTAAATACAAAAAAAAATCTGTTCAAGTATATGCAGAGTTGGGTATTAACTAGTTAAAACATTAAAAGTTAAAAAAAAGTTGAAAAGTTAATAACTTTTAACTTAACTTAATTAATTTTAAATGCATTAATTTTTAACTTAGTTTAATTACTACTAAACTTTAATTTATTAACTTTTTTTAAATTAAAAATTTTTCTATTTTTTAGTGCTAATATTTTTTTCTATAAAATTTTAAACATTAAAGGATTAATTTAAAAAAAGTTCAATAATTTTATGATTAGAAACTCTATAATAAAAATCATACACTAGCCAGTTTTTATTGGATCACTAGATTTTATCAATTTCTACTTATATTTGATTCACACTAATTTTAGGTATCATAAACATTATATTTCAACAACATAAATATAAGTTTTAGATGAAGAATTGTTGTAACAGTGCTGTACATTCACTCATTTTCTCAATTTTTACGTATATTTTTTGTAACAAATATTTATTTTTTATTTTAGTCGATGTAGTAATCGTAAACATGCGTGAAGAGTTGTTTCAGAAGTTAAAGAAAATTAGAAAAAAGTTAAAGAAAGAGGGAATGCAAATAATATATATCCTTCTCTCTTGTAAAATTTTGATAAAAATGCCTTATGGTGTGACTCTTATTATACAATATATAACTTACATGTAAATAAAAGAATTAAATTTACTTAATTAATCTCTATATTGTAAGTGTTATTTAAACTAATCTCATTTTAAGAAAAATTAGGATATTCTTACCTCAAAAATAATTTTTTTCAAAATTAATTTTTTTCAAACTTAAGTTAATTTAATCTTAACTTAACTTTTATTAAGTCAATATTTTTTCCCTCAATTTTTAACTTAATTTCATTAATTTTATAAGTCATTAGTGTTAACTTAATTTTAAAAAAAGCATTAATTTACCCAATCCTGCATAATAATTGACAACTTTTATTTGGATTTGTTATTTTTACAAAAATAATTTTTTTATGTTATATAAAAAATAATTTTACAATCGTCTATATAGAAAAATAATTACTATCCAAATTTTGATACTAAAAAATTTAAGTATCATGAAATACTTTCCTATGGATATCTATTCTTGATTAGTAAATACTTGTAATGTAATAATGTAAATGTTATTTTATTACAACGTTATTTTTGCAAGCATAAAATAACTCTGTAAATGAGGTTTCATATTCGTATCTTCTTTATTGATGATTCTTATATCTACATAACAATACTGTTGTAAGATGGATCGGCAGCAATTCATGCCTTTTTGCGCACGGACGAGTCACGCGTCGCTGGCCAAAGTATCTTTCGAAAGGGTATGAAACAACCCCCTACTGCCGGAATCGTCGCAGGCATTGCGCTCGCGCAGGCTTGAGCGCGCGTGTCCGTGTTCATCGTGCGATATATACGCGACGTAGAGCAGTAGCACCGGCACCACCATCAGTACCAGCCAGCATTCAGCAGCAGTAACCGCGACGTGGCTGAAGGGGCTTTACGAGATGCTGACGTGTTAAGTTCGTCGCGGAGTGCCGTGTTGACTGTCGTCAATCGGTCTGCGTTTATCTTCGACGTGTTTGGTGCAAGTGCTTCGCGCTTCCTTCTGGTAAAAAAAATTGATCGAAAACTCAACTTCGTAGTGTGGTGAACTTTCGAAAGTCCTTGTCGAGCGGGCGTTCAGATCGGGTTTTGTTTCTCATACTCGAGTTCCTCGGATGTGTGATTTTTGACTCTTTTTCTTCAAAGAGGATCCAACGAAGGATCTCGTTGTAAGTTCGCGCGTGATCAGCCGGGACAAGTTGCAGCACGAGTTTTTGCTTTCTTCGTTCTTGTTCTCCAGAACGATTGTCGTTCCGAGGGCAAAAAAGTTCGGGATCTGTTCATCCGTCGCGCGGGTATGTTCTCATGTTACACGTTGTACAACGTATATGAGAAAGATTGGAGGACTTGAAATCGACGACGGCAAAAGTTGACGAGTCACGTGATCTCGAAGTTTTTCTGAATGTTCGATTCCGAATTCGTAATCTCGATCAACGCGCGCGTTCGTAGCGTGATAATATACCAATGATTTTGCAGTTTGTAATAGAGATTTGTCGATCGGAAACATTTAAAAGTTGCTTACTTATTAATCTCTTTTTTTCGCATTTTAACTAATACTTTGAAAAAATTTAGTTAGTTATTCTGAAAATAACTGAAAAAAACATAAAATTCATTATTTTTTAAGTTTAGTATATTCATTTCTTTTAAATTAAATACACAATTTTATTGTAGTATGTTATAAAAGTTTATGTAAATTTATGTAATGTCTATGATATTAATTAAATATGATTTTATTTGAAAGTAAAACATTTATATTCAAGAAACAGAGCGGTCTTTATTATGTTTTAGCAATTTGAAATGGATCTGTATCGATTCAAAATAATCTCTGCTAATTCAATCATTGCTAATTTCTATGACGATTTACTGAACATCATTCATTCGATTTGACTTGATTTCGTAATGTTACCGTCTCGCCAGTTTCTTATTTTCTATGTAACGTTAAAAACTAACGTAGAATACTGATGCCGTTACATTTTTGTGATAATGACATTGTGCATAATTCTTATGTGATAAAAGAAACGTGCGTTCTCTTCTTCGGCATTGATTAACGATTCGACACCCGTTTGGCTCAAGCATGAATTCGTATGAGGTCCAACGGCGCGGCGTGCGGATCGCTCGATAGATTTATGACATACATTGACGATCGTTTGCTTGGCCACCGCTTGTCCCGGAAGTATAATATTTCCGAATCGATCGTACGTCGCCGATCAGAAGCCACGAATAATCGTGTTGTCATCGGCGTGTACCGTACGCGTGATTACGCCAATAAATCTTTGCTTGCTTGTTATAAAGGACAGCAGTAGAGATATTCACCTGTTCAGGAAAAACCAAAATTTAAATACTTTCGATGGAGCCAAGATTATTATTAAATATTAGCTAAACAGTGACAGTGACGATATCGTTTCTTAAATTGTTTATCAACTGTTGCGTACTTTCTTGATGAAAATAACTTTTTCCAAATAGATAAAATACATTCACTTTTTATTGTAAATTATAAAAGAAAAATAATTTATGAACCTGAAAAAATTCTAAATTTCACATAAAAATATTATTAGGCATCAAAATCTTTCTTGGCTGGATATGATTCTCATCGTTTATTTATGTTAGAAATAATTTAATTATTATTTTTTCTATTTATAATAAACAAATTTGATAAGAAAAATTTTTTAAATATTCTTTAAATTTGGAATTTTTTTTTCTTTAAAAAATATACGTATATAGATTTTACAAAAAGTAATGTATTAAGCTTTTTCTACTAAGTACTGAAGAAATCACGCGGCTGTGCACCGTCGAAGCTATTGGCGCTAATCACTCATTCTGTCCGAAACCCGTCTCTTGCCGTCCGTAAACATAATTGAAAATACCAGAGAGCAAAATAACGCACGAATGCTTCAGCGGCGATCTATTCTGGTACGGTGGAAATAACAACGGTGATTTTTTACGCGACTTTGTAATTCGACGAGAGAAGCATCCGAAAAGTGAAACAAATGTTTCATGGACATCGGGACATCACGCTGATAACACCATCGATTCATCGATAGTTGCGGCGCGGTCAAAGGTGGTTCGAAGATCGTGTCGACGATATGTCCTCGGAAATCCACGGACTACCGTGAAAAAGTACGTATTATCTCTCGCTCGGGAGGGAATATACGGGATTAACGTATCAGTGATTCAAAGCTGCGAGAAAGTTATAGACCAATCCGATGGTGTAATTCAAAAGTGCCTATTTATTAAATTTAATCGAGCGTTATGGAGTACTATTGCTATATTCCCTTCCGTTTGTTTGATTGTTACATTCTGGCTTTGCTTGACGTAGCCACTTTTAGTTTTAGCGAGAAGTTTAGTCAAAATTTCACAATTAAATCACGTACAACGTTCTTATTCTACGGTGATAAATTAACAAGATTTATGTGCTATTTAATTTTATTATGCGGGTATTTAATACTATTTATCATTTCTTTTTATTTATATGTAATACGTTCATTAAAATATTACACTATTATAATCTACAAGGTTTGTGTAAAGAGCATACGAAGACTGTGTTTCTAAGATAATTTTTGACACTGCTCGAGTTTCATCAAAAAAATATTACCATCAGCTTTTGATTTTTGCGATATTTATAAAAAAAAATACCTTTTTTCAATATATAGTAAAGTTATTGAAATTAGAAAATCAGAAATATTGATTGTTTAATTCTTGTTTTTTATGTGATTCTGGATTTCGATTTTAAGCATTAAAGTCATGGCAAATAAAAAACGCAAAATAATAAGATGTAAATATTAACCGAATCGACTAATCACAGTAGAAAACGTCAATAGTAGCAAATCTAAAAAAACATTTTACGTTTTTTTTATGTATTTTCATGTAAATTAAATGTTTATTTGCTTACTACTTACGTCTTACTACTTCAGTTTTTTGAGTGCTATTAGAATTCAGAAGTAGTTATCTTAATACGTTTTTGTTTCAATAATTCTGATATAATATGCGCGCGTTTCTCAATAAATGCTAATGAAGACGCTCGCTTTGCTTATTATGACATGTCTTTGCTTGTGGCAAAGTTTCGCATAGACATGTCATAATATCTTAACAATTAACTGTATCTTAAAAATGACACATTATATGTTAAAATTTATATGCTACATTTAAAAAAATTCAATCTGATGGAAGTTTTCTGGCAACAGATTCGAACTCTGTGCCTTAAAATATGTAAAAAAAAGTTGTTTTCTTTTCTGACATTAAAAATTAATAAAAATTTATAAACTAATATTGTTAATGTACTATCAATTGGAGCGATTATTTCGGTGCTCAGTCATATATTATATACTGACTTATCATGATTTTCTATGGAAAATTCCATAGAATTTAGTCCACTTCGAGAGTGGCGACATAATATCACTGATCTCTTCTCATTTCGTTTACCTTCTCTAGCTCCTTTTTTTTCCGATAATATTACTCGGACTTTCCTTCGATAACTTCAAAGTTCTCGTTGGCTGAGTACCTTGAGAAAAGAGCTCTTACAGTTACGAAGACATATGTGTTTGTTGTCGATAGAGTATTCGTGCATTTCTGTCATTGCTCCAGAATAAGCACACATGTTTACTTATACATTACATATTATCGCACTTTTTCACTTTATATTACCGTTAGATATCCAGCAACTCAATTTCTTGAGTTAAATAACATTTTGTTATTTTTAATTTCCATGTATATCAAAATGCAAATCAATTTATTTTTATGGTTAGTTTCAAAGTAAACATATTAACGTATGCACTTATTGTTAGTAAATTTAACTAAAAAACTAAATTTTTTTTTAGTTAAATTTAAATTTAATACATTTTCTTGTTAAATTATTCTACTTCATTGTTTTAGTTAAATTAACGATATATTATAGAAGCAGTAGCGACATATATAAATGATTAAAAATAACTCAAATTACATATAAATATAATTATATAAATATATTATTATATAAATATAAATATTTGATATTTGAATGTAACAGTACAGTTAGTCTTTATATTTAAGATCGTCTTAAGTATATGTATATAGTTTTAAGATATTATAATATGTCAATCACAGAATGCTGTATTAACATCTTAAAAGATTATTAAGATGGTCTAAAATAAGAATAGAGAGAATGTATGAATACTGGCTTAAATCAATCTATTTCTGTGACATCTGATTAATTTCAAACAATGTCTATTAACGAATACACTTAGTAATTTTGAATCAAATTTGAGTCAAATTTAATAGTTTCTCAAATTTATAAAGTTAAATTGTTTAACTTTATTGTTTTAATTAAATTAATGATTACATAGGACTAACGACGAACAATAACGAGCTATAGAAATGACTATTAAAAATAATTCAAATTTGGTATAATTTGATATTATGAATTTAACAGTATGCGCCTTTCAATTCAGAATATGGATTGTCGCGCGTAATGTAGTATTATTCGTGCGACTCACACAAATGCGCCTACGGTCGAGTTTCTGTAATCTCGAGATCTTGTTTGTCGCGGTGTACACAAACCCTGTTAGTAACTACAACTTTCCTCGTTAAGAAATGCTGATCTGAATGAGTTCATTCTTACGGTTGTTCGCTGTATTCGAAAGAAACTCCCGTGAAAGAGTTTCATCTACTCTACTTTGCAGATTTTTTTTCTTATGCTTTTCTTATCGTTTTTCCGCCTTTCTCGTTCTCGCCGCCTTAACGTGGTCTGCAGCCGCCGCGCCGCCGCGCCGCCGACGACCGGTAGTTAAAAACTTTTAATAATAGATAAATGAGTTGAGCTGCGATTGTCGCCGAGACTTGTTCGAGGTGCGACTGAGTTCTCAATCATCTTTGTGGGGAAATTCTTAAAAAAAATACAATTTCGTGATGAAATTAGATGTTTCATTTATAATGAAAAGAAAAGTGTTATATATCTGAAAAAGAATGCTTCATTGTTAATCGACTTCTAGAAAAAGAAGAAAAATCTCAATTTAGCCCATATGTATTTTTCATGTATGGTTATGTAAAAGAAGATTTACATATCTATAGAAATATCATATAATAGACATTGGGGAATTAAATTTCTTTTTACATTTTTTCTTATCTTGTTCTGTTCTACAAATATAACCTTGACAAGTTTAAAGTACAATATATTGCATTTTTTGAAAAGAAATAAATAATAAAATCCGAAACAAAACTAACTAAATATTAAATTATTATAAAAATATTATTTTTCAATAAAACTTTTTAATTTATTTTTCATTATATTATTCATTATAAAGAATGTTTACGTTAAGAACCTCGCATTAATTATATAGAAAATTGGATTCCGGTGAAATAAGTTAATTTTTACCGGGAGTTAATCATGAGCGATTATAGTGTACAAAAATTATCCTTGATATGGATTATCCTCAAATTCGAATTATATAAAATTACTTAATACTACCTCAAATTATTCCAGATTATCAAACATTTCCTCATATTATTCGAGATTATCTTAGGGTACTTAAAATTATTACATTTTTTGAAGTTATCCGAGATTTTTCTAAATTTACTTATCTAAGATCATTTTACAAGTACACAAATATTATTTCTTCAGCTCACTCTAGAATATTTTCATAGATCACTATAGTAAGTATCTTCGAGAACATCGATTTCAGATTTTCATTGCTTAAGAAAAAAACGCAATTTTACAAAACAAATATTTATTGCATATAGGAACAAAAAAATATATAAATTTCGCGAACAGAATATGTATTATATCAATTATATGTATAGATAATAACAAATTCGACTACTCATAACGTTTAATATTTTTTAATACTAACAAAACAATAATTGAATATAAATATATTAATAGATA
>NW_017259544.1:933156-953441 GCF_001594045.1 Atta colombica | reverse complement strand
AACGTTGAATTTACGCAATTGAAAAATATGAAATATGAAAAGCTTGGTTACAATTGTAATTAAACGCCGCTCGTTTCGGAGTTTCAATTTTTATTATATTTATTTGCAATGTAAATAAATTGAAAAATTCGGAAGTAGCTTCTCTCTGATATTATGCGAGAAAATCGAGTTGATTTATTAAAGTGTGATGGATTGTTCAAAAATATATAATTGAAATTTGTTATTATCTGCATATAACTGTTGTGATGGATGCATTCAAAATTAACTGCATCTATATTGCAAATTCCGTTAAATACATATATATATATATATATTGTTAATAAAACAACAATAATAACACATATTCTTTATTAAATCACAACTTGTTGTATTACAACTTAGCGTTAAATTAAAAATTTTGCCACTAATCAAGTTAAATAAAAAAGAGGTACCTAAAAGATTATTATTTGGATTTAAAAATTACTTTGGATTACTCAAAATTTCGTTTGGATTGCTGCTGTATTACCTAGCACTTGTACAAAAATTATCTTAGTGACCAATTCTTTGATTTTTACTGTTAAATTTATAATATCAAATTATACATAATTTGCAGAATTGGGTAAGTTAACTTTTTTTTTAAACTAAGTTAAGTTAAAGTTAACAGCTTTGAAAATTTAACTTATTTAAGATAAAAGTTAATCCATAATTACATTTAATTGAATTAAAAGTTGAATTAATAAAAAAAGTAATTAAAAGTTAAATTTGTTTTATTTCATGATTTCAAATTAACTTTTTTAAACTAAATTAAAAACTAAATTAAAAAGTTAACTTTTTTAATTAAAACAAGAAGAGACTCATATATGTATTTCATAGATTTTGATCAGCTTTTGCGTGATTATTCTGCGACATCAAAAAATAATCTCTGTACAACAGTAAATTACACTTCTGCGTATTTTTCAAGAAAATCATGATCTAAAATCATGATTTTCTTGAAAAATACGTAGAAGTGTAATTTACTGTTGTACAGAGATTATTTTATGAATCACTTTCTAATCTCTTTATTCTTTATTTAAACGTAATTGAAATATTTGCGTTTATTTAAAATTAGAAAAACGTATCTCTAATGGACACAAATATATAAGCA
Organism: Atta colombica; assembly: GCF_001594045.1. Classification (NCBI taxonomy): domain Eukaryota; kingdom Metazoa; phylum Arthropoda; class Insecta; order Hymenoptera; family Formicidae; genus Atta; species Atta colombica. The sequence continues at coordinate 952,318 of NW_017259544.1, read as the reverse complement.
TATAATCTAAATAGGAATCCGTATAACACTAACTATCTAATCCTGATGTTAAAAACTTTTAAAAAATCAAATTAAAAGTTATCGATAAAATATATGTGTAAAGTTAAAAAGTTAAAAATTAAAAATGTAACTAAATGAAGTTAAAATTAATTGACTTTTTTTTTAACTTAATTTTTAACTTTTAACTTAACATTCTCCAATTTTGGTAATTTGAGTTATTCTTAATAATTTTTATAGGTTATTATCACTTTTACTCAATACTGTAATATTAATTTAGCTAAAAATTAATGGATTTAATAAAAAAATTAATTGAATTTAAGTAATTTAACTCAAGAAAATGTTAAATTTGACTCATTTTATTATTGATTAAGAGCATACGTTATAATATGAACATTGTTTACTTTAAAATTGTCCACAGAAATGGATTGATTTACATTTTGACGCACGTGGAAGTTAAAAATAACAAAATGTTATTCAATTCAATGGATCGTTGGATTATCCGCGTTGCTTTAATATTTAACAGATGTAACTTATTATGTAGTGAATACAAAATATATAACTATATAAACAAGGCACAATAATGAATAATCTTTGAACTATGGTGTATCAAAGATGCTCTGTGGACATCACTTCTGATACCATAGCTTAATATCTCATAAATACTGTTTGAAAATACATTTTTGAAAATACTTTTTGAAAATACATCTTTGTGAATTTTTATTTTACTTTAAATTTATTTTTCATTAGTAAGTTTTATGTTTATTGTTTTTTCATCACATTATAAGCTACATATGTGTAAAATTCATTTTACTGGAACCCAATTTTTCATATATAAGTGTGGAATCTTTTGTAAGGATGTTTTATATTTTAACTAAAGCTATATTTTTTCCTTATCTCATTTTAATATTTCTTAAATTTGAATAATCGATATCAAATTTCTAAAATCAACGGAGTGAAATTGACGGAAAGAAAAAATACTTTTATTTTTATTGGGTGTATGTAATCGTGCGTATGTTTCGATTCACACACAGTGTGATAATTGCGTATGTGACTATGCAGGTGCATGCACGCCGGAGTGTGGTTCGGATTGCGTGTCAGCAATTATCTGTGCTACAAAATGATACCGAGAATACGTGCCGAGCCGCTTTTCAACCTGTTCACTTCTGGAATGCAATTACGAATGTTTTGTCGCGTTCTGCGCGCAATGCGTTTGTATTTACGATTTGTCGTGAAGTTTTGCGTGAAGATCCACAACATCATTGGATGGGATGATATCGAGAACGTATAGCATACGTCTCCTTGTCTGTAACCAAGAATTTATGATTAAACCCGGGATATGTGATTGTTTTCTCCGGATGTACGTTTTGTGTACACTGAAGTTCAATATCGCTAAAATTCGAGAATTAATTTCACAACAAAAAAATCGTGAATTATTCATGATTTTATAAGTAAGCAAGAGTATAAGTCGGCAAGACGACTTATAACATATTTTGAATTTAATTTAATTGAATATATTTATTGCAACAGTAAAATATAAAGATGAATTTTTATATCGCAATATTGTATTATGTTAGATTGAAAAAAATTGATGTTTCGATATAATTTTAGATATGTACGTGAAAATGGAAACATATATTTTATATAAGATAAATATTTCTGATATTAAATTCAGATTAATAAAATGCAGCCTTGTTCATAATAATAATATAAAGTACTTTCACAAAGTATTGCATTTTTTTGGAAAAAGGCAGTAATTGAACATTAAAAAGTTAATAACAATTAAAAATAATTTTAAAAATAAATATTTTTTCTTTAATAAAACTTTTTTAAATTTATTTTTCATTAAATATAATGTTAATTTGTTGAGATGCTTTATATTTACAGTCAAAACTGTATAAAGATTAAAAAATTGTAGTTTGAAAAAAGTCTTTGATTGTGATGGCAAACATGTGCGATGTGGTTTAAGATATATTTTACCTTGTTATAAATTGTTTTTAGCTAAAATGCTAACACTTTCTGAATTGCTTATACGCAACGCTTTATTAACTAGTTGACATATCTGTCATATATTATACGTTTCGCTTAAATCGTGCGAATTAACGAGATTTATCGCTTCGGCGTTTTTGTAACTTTATCGGAAGGGTTTATTTTCTGCCGCGTTTATTGCGAGTCAGTTCTCGACAGACGTTCATCGAAAGACCGGACTTTCCTCACCTCGCAAACTTTCAATCGATTCAATATCGTCTTTGCTCTCTATACACGCCCGACAGCTATATAAAAATTTCGATGATGTACAAGTTTTGGCAGTCTTTTACTCGACTTTAACATTATTGGATGCACAAGTTTACTGATTGAAATATCAATTTATCTATCCGTACAACATGACATATAAAACATATTACCATCTGCTTTCATCTATGAATTTTAGTTTTTAAGAACTTTTCAAATTTCTATTTTTCTTTTTACACAAACTGAATTGAAATCTTTTTCATTGCCAACATCGTAAACATATAATTCCTCGAAAATATTTAATTCCCAAAAAAGAAGGATGCTAGCTAACTCTATTACGTTGTGTCTGAGAAACTGTTGTCTTGGTATATTGTATAAAATAACCAATTGACGTCCATCTTACTTTTTAGCAGATTACGTCATAATCGCTAGTCGCTAGAAAAAGAAATGCATCGATAGATGATTACACTAAGTTGGGAGTATTAATGATCGTCCGTGCCATATAGCAAGAAGTCCTTGTAACGTTTCTTTTGCCCTAGCTGTTTTTCTCACCCGTGCTTTTATGACGATGGATAATAAAAGTAATGTCCATCGTAAAGAAAATAAAGACATTGTTCTGTATCAAATGTTGCGGGCCCGTTACACTACTGTAGTTATCTCTGGGTTTATAAAGGCAATTGTGCTGATGTTTTCGGCTACTTTTATGTTTATGACATACGAATTAATTACAAATTATTAACATTGCTCGCTAAACATTTAAGATCCGTCGCAAATAATAGTCACCGTGTTAGGTAATTTCATAACAAAATAATTATAATCTGTACGTATGTATTCTTTAACATCTCATACATTTTATCGATGTTCTTGTTTATTAATATTTATTAATATAATTGTCTTGTTTATTAATATAATTAGTTTGTTTCCTTCCTTTCTTTCCTTGTACATTATCATTTCTACATTATATCTACATTATAGTTATAACATTCATATACAAAATGTTCATATACAAAAGCCACTCACAAAAAAACTTAAGCAGTAAGACATAAAGAAAATCAACATGGTTATTGCAACATTATGGTCTATAGTCTTAACTGTGATTGGCCAATTTGTTTACATCTTATATGCTTAAGTCTTTTTGTGTACAATGATCCTAATATTGCACATAATGACAGCTGAATATAATTTGAGGGAAATTTACATAGCGTCAAAATTCTTTAATAACGTATTGACTTATATAATTTCCGACCAATTTTTTTCATTGGTTATAAATGCCGTCATTACTTTGAATGATTACACATTTCTGAAATTGGTTCATCTGATTTTCTTACTGATTATCATTGTCCAATAAAATTTGATTTATTTTTAACTAATCATAATAAGTGTGATTAGTCATTTCTAATTACATTCTAAATACATTTTCGTCTGCTAAACATACATCCGTTGATCAAATTTGGATATTACGTCACAATTTTGACATTATTTATTTCTCAAAATTATACGCCGGCAGTAAATTTTTTAAAATTTCATAAAAATATCAATTTTCAATTAAAAATGCATTTTATTTCGTTTCGGAATAAATATTATTTATTTCGAAATGTGCCAATTAGAAAATAGAACTTTACCAATGTAATATACGGAAAATAGCTCTTTTCCCGTGTAATATATTCTTGAATACATTGTATCATGTTCTAAATAAAACAATATGAAACTGAAAAAAAATAATAATATAGCGAGAAGTTTATAATTTTAAATTATATTGAAATGTAATTTAAGATTTGAGATATATATGATTTTTTGTTAATTTTATCGTTTTTTTGATTTAGTAATCGACTACATAAGTATACAAGATGTCCCAAAGCGATCGGGACACCTGAATATCTCGAAAAATAAGTTTTACAGAAAAATAATTCAGACAAAAGTTGTAGGGTTCAAAAAGATCTATTTATTTATCTTATCAGTTTGACTTTGGGACTTATCTAAGTCAGTCTTTGACTTTGTATCGTTGCCAAAATCAGGTCAAGATCACAAGATCGATTTTTTTTAATGGAATACCCTATTTTTGATTTCAGAATTTAGTAGCTGATGTTGAGAGCTTTCCGAAACTCTATAAGAAAATATTTTTTCATTAAGTACTTTTTATGAGTTATGAAAATTACGAACTTGAAAATTACGGTATCGCCGATATTAGTATTACACATTAGTATTACATAATCGACCAAAATCTTTTGAAAGTTATTCAGGATCATGTCCTACATAACATTTGTTCAAGAAGTCATTCTTGAGTATCAAATATCAAAGACATTGGAAGTTATATCTCTTATTTTAATTTTTACGTAAAAATAAATTTAAGTGCCAAAAATGAAAATAAGAAAAATAATCTCTAACCTTGACAAATATTATCCAGGACATGTTCCTGAATAACATTCAAGAAGTCAGCGTTATCATAAATTAATTATTATAATTGTATGTCAATCATGATTTGATTTTCCATTAATAAATCTATGTACATACACAGTTGAAAAATTTTTGTTAAATTTAATACATTTGATATGTTTCAAATGGTCCATCTAAATTATTATGTTAATTTATTATTAAATTAATTATATTATTATATTAATAAATATGTAGGAAGTGTAACACAAATATTATGTTCACAATTAATACAATAATACTGACATAATTTGTGAACGAATTATGAAAGTATATTTCTTTTGTAAAATTAATATTTACTTATATTAAATTAATATGTTTACATTAAATTAATACGTTTTAATAAAATTAGCACTTATAACATGTTAAATTAGCATATGTTATTCATTTCTTGGATTTTGTTTTTTCAAATACATTAGTTTCCTATTATTTGATTACTTGATTATAAATTACGTTATTTTAATATTAATAGATGAATAATAATTTAACACAAAATATTCAAATAACATATTTATATTACATAGAATTAACATTCGAATATAATAAAAATTCAACACACAGAATATGTGTTTTAATAAGTACCAACTTTGATACTAATATTTTTTATTATGTATACAGGGTATTTAAATCCCGCAATCCTATATAAAATTGGATCCCAGTGAAATCAAATAGTTTTCTCATATGTTATAGCTTATGACTTGCTAAACAAAACATATAAATTTTAGCGCAAAAAAATAAATAGTTTTCGTGTTTTCGATTCACTTACAGTCGCTGACATCTCACCATAAATTACTCAATAGCTTCTAAAGGGCTGTCCTAAAATAGATAAAATTATGTTTTGAAAAGATCTCAGTAAGGTCTATAAGAAAATAAAAGAAAAAATGAAGGGGATCTTAAAAAATTCGAGTTGACTTTGCTCTATCTTGATGATGCCACCCAAAGTCCAACTGATAAAGCCAGCAGCTAGGCCTTTTTAAACTTTACAACTTTTATCTAAAACATTTTTTTATAAAACTTAATTTTTCATAAATTTTGCCGTCTCGGAATATTTTATGTTTCTTATATGATTATATATGGTGCCACATATAATTATATCCCACATATAATTATATACTATCATATATAATGTCCAAGCTATGTACACATGTAAAATGACACTTTGTTATAGAATATATAGTATATTATATACACAATATGTAATTCCTTACTCGTAGCATAATCCAGGACCAACGACAAGGATGTGGTAGGGATTTGGTTCTGTGTGCGTGCGTGCGTGTATTCACACATGCATATGCGATATGCAATTATATTACTTAATAAAAAATAGTTTCTCAATTATTTATTTATTATTTAGTTATTTTCATCATTCAGATCTTGGAAATTACACTACATATTTTGTAACAAAGTATCGTTTTATAATAAGTATGTTATATTAAGTATATGTACAAAACTTGGACATTATATATGATAGTATGTAATTATATGTGAGATATATAATTATATATGGCACTATAAGGGAGAACGGAGCTAATAGACTCATTTTTCAATTTCGAATTTTTACAGACAAAATTAAGAGACCTATCAAAAAAAATGAATTCTACACCAATTATTACATATTGGGTTGTCCGGAAAGTTCGTGCCAATTTTAAAGGAAAATTGAAACGCAGAAGATTTAAATTTTTAATTTAATTTATTAAATTTAAATCTTTTGCGGCATGAACTTTCCGGACAACCCAATACATTTAATTACCTAAATAATATTTAATAATAAGGGGAAACTGATAAAAAAAACATGAAAAAAATGCATTTTTTTAATGCATTCCATCTGATTCAATTATCTCCGGGACCGATAATTTGACTAAGATTATTAAAATAAAGATTAATGTATTTTAAGCTATAACTTTGGCTATTAATAAAACTTTTATAAAAATATATTTTAAACACAAACATTCGCTTCGCAGGGCAAAACAATGCTTCTTTTTGCAAAATTTGTTCATTTCGTGCAAAAACATCGAGTTTTGAGATTGGAGGGAACTAAATTTATAACATTTACTGAGGAAAATCTCTTTAAAGGAATAAAATTTTAAGTAAGTATTATAAGAGTCGTCACTAAATGAGTCATACAGTTTCGTGCTGTGGGTCTATCTCCATTGTTCATTTTTTAACATTAATAAAGATACACAAAAAAAATCTGTTGGACTTTATTAAGTAAGAACTACACTTACTATCTAAGTAGAAATAAAATATTTCAGACATTCATATAATTATAAAACAAACATTTTAAGAATAAAAATATTTACTTAGGTGTACGATTTTTTAAAATTGTGATATAATTTCTATCATAGATGTGTTTGCATCAAGATGTTACAGCAAATTTAGCGACAGTCGCTGCTGCTCAGATACGTTTACACATGTTTTGTTCTTAATGTAACCTCGATTATTCTATTTATCCCTATAGTCAACTGACTCCGATCTTTCCTAATCATATAAGGAACATAAAATGTTTCGAAATGGCAAAATATCTGAAAAAATATAAGTTTTATAAAAAAATGTTTTAGATAAAAAATTGTAGTTGAAAAGGCCTAGCCGCTGGCTTCATCAATTTGACTTTGGGTGGCGTTCTCAAGAACAAAGTCAAATCGAATTTTTTAAGTGAGACCCCTTCTTTTCCCATTTTTTCTTTCATTTTCTTATAGTTCTTGCTGAAACCTTTTCAAAACACTATAATTTTATCCATTTCAGCCGTTTAGAAGTTATTGAGTTTTATTGTGAGATGTCAGCGACTGTAGGTAAATCGAAACATGAAAACTGTTCATTTTTTTGCGCTAAAATTTATATGTTTTGTTTAACTGATCATAAGCTATAACATGTAAGAAAACCATTTGACTTCACCGGAATCCAATTTCATATAGGATTAGTGCGGGATCTTTTGTTAAAACTCTTTATAGCAAGATAGTATTTAAAAAATTAAGTAAAAGAGTTATTTATATAAATTTTTATTTTAAAGAATTTTTTTGAGACATAAGGATTTAAATATAGCCAATAGACTACGTTTATAAGACCATCTTTGTTCATGAGTTGCATGTGCGATATTATTAATGATTGTCTATAATTGATTGTCTAAATATAGTTTATTATTTATTAAGTTAAAACTCCTTATTATCTCTCAAGGCTACTACTTAAAATAAAAATTTACAAATTCTTACCTAATTTTTGGAAAACTTTTTTATTTTTCTAACATTTTAAATCACGAATATTGGTATACCGTGTATATAACGTCTCTAAAGTATTGATTATTAATGTATAAAAAATATAAATGAACATTAATAACTTAATCTTTGATTAATTTTAGCTTTTAGAATTATGAAACGAACTTGTTTATCCTAGTCATTGCGAAAAATAGTGATACCGAAGTTTAGTTTGATCAATTTAATTTGAAAAATTAAGCGGAGAATCACTTGGCGATGTGTTAATTGATTAAATTGGAGCGTGATTTAAATCGACAGGTCAACTACGCCGGCGTACGCGGTCTCACAAAGATTTAACTATTTTTGACATTTACGTGTTTATTCGATCCTCACAGGTTTTGATGTTGTTTTGGAAAAACAAGCCGTTGTCCGATTTACGTTTATCGTCGACAGATCCGACAAATTCGGAGCGTGCTGCACAGGGTGCAATAGGATTGCAGGCGCATATGACGGAAGTGCTAGGTCAGGCTAGATGAAGGAGGAGACAGCGGTAACGGGCGTCAGTGGTATGGTGGCGGAAGCACTGCGAGGCGGCCGATTTCCCGGATTGGTCTGACGTTTAATGAACGGCAGACGTTTTGATTTAGGGGACGGTTTCATTCCGAAGCGGGACACAATAACCGCCAATTTGTAAATCGCCTCGTAAATCTCGACCATCGCAGCCGGGAGCGACGCAACGGCGCGACATACTGTGTCGCGGCAAATCTCTACTTGTACTACTAACTAGGCAGTCGGACCAATTGCATTAAATTATCGACGCATCGTTAAAAGAGATCAACTGGCATTACAGCAACTATAAACAGCAGCACGACTGCAATATAATGATTGTTATGGCGTTGGGATAGTAGCGCGATTGATGTGGCACCGTTTGGTAATTGGTCCAATTTCTAATTGGTCCAATTATCAAACGGTACTATATCAATCACGCTATTGCCCCAACGTCATAACAATCATTATTATCGCCTGAACGAACATCGAGCGCTGCTGTAATATTAATTAATGAAATATTAAGAATCGATTCGTATTCCCTATATGTACGTTTTAAAGTCAAAATGATGAAATTAAAATGACCATAATATTTTGCAGTTAAGAAATAAAACTGGGTAAATATATTACATGTTATAGAAAATACCTGCTCTTTTGTTTGTGCTGTAATATTAGTTCAATTAACTACAATATTTTAATATTTTTCTATTGTATTTTTTTAACGTATTTGATTTGATTAAATACTTAATTTTTAAATAGATAAGTGAAATTCTCAGTTTTTACTTTGTGACATTCCAGTTTTCACTTTTATACTTTTTTATAATAATATAGGGAAGAGGCCTAAACAGACCGTGTTCCAAATAGGACCTTTTTAAATGAATACGGTTAATGCATACTATTTATACTATTTATTATAATGTAAAGTCCTTATAAAACACCGAACATGTGACAGCAATTTGACAGTTCTCTCATAATATTCATAAAATAGACGCAAATATGTGTCTTCAGCCGTGAAAATTTTTTTAAAAAAGAAGATACTTGTAAATTATTATTTAAAAGGTGTTAAAAATTTGAAAAGTAATTGATTTAAGATAATTAAAGAGGATAGAATTTAAAAAATATCAAATATTTTGTGATCACTTCTGTGATTTATTATAAAATTTGTTCCAAAATTCGAAAGGATCCGTGTCCAAATCGGATAGTAGATAATTTATAAGCCTGATTGTAGTACTGGTGATATTGGCCGATCAGATCTGGTCCAAGGAATTAAATCAGTAAAATTTCATGTGTCATCAGACTCACAAGATTAATTGAGTTTTATTGATTTCAATTCTAATAAAATATAAATTGTCAGTAATTTTTTTCTGAATAAAATTTTTATCTTTGACTGTCAAATTGCTCGTTTTTATTCAATGCTAACAAAAATACTAAAATAAAATATTAAAATATAAATTCTATCTAAAAGTCCATAAAAATAGGAGTGTCCAATTTGGAAACCATTGGTTCTAAATCGGATCGGAAAAAACGTTTTTACATTTTCCATTATAGTTCAACAAAGGTGAGAGACTCATCAAAATGATCTAAAGCAAAAATGAAGGAAATTAAATGTTCTTTCCAATGATACTTTCAGTTTTACTTTTTTATTTATGCATATAGAGAGCAAAAACTGCGAAGGTCCGATTTCCCACTTTTCTGTATATTATATTATTAAATTTATATTATTTATATTTTTACACTCATATATCACAGAATATTGATAGAACATTGTTGAGATATTGCAATATTGAATGTTGAAGTATAAATATTTTTCCAATGTTAAATTTATATATATAATTTTTATTTATATAATTTTTTTTCATTGATTGTTAATGTTGCTGCAATGTTAAAACAATATTTCCATATGGTAAAATATTGGAAGAACGTTGCTCAGATGTTGCAAAATTGAATGTCGAAGTGTGAATATTTTTCCATGTTGAATCCAAATTTGGTGATGTTGATATAATATTCGCAATGTTGCAATTAAATATTTTTGTGTTGTTAATTTAACATTAATATGTTGTTTGGGTTACGAGATAGAAAATGTAAAAATAATAAATTTACGACTTCGAAATAAAATTTTTTATTTTTATATAAAGATTATGCGTTTCGCGGGTTTTCTCCGTGTCCAGATCCATTCTCGGAATGTCAACATTTCGTGAATCTTACACTTCATCAGGGCGAGAAGCAGCATTCCAAGAATGGATAATCTTTATATAGAAAGCGTGGAAGCCTCAAAAATATTTTTTTTTTTCAAAACAAAATTTTTAAGATAACTATTGCTGCTGTGGCTACCTACTTATTTAAAGATTAATTCCGTATCTTTGTGTTTACATTATGAATTCCTTGAAATTAACAACAAATAAACGTGTTTTATATAACTTTATGTAGCAATGTATGTTTAGCAAGAAAAAAGTATTCTCAAAATTATTTATTTAATTTTATTTTAAAAAATAATGTATCATTTAACATATTAAGGAAAGCTCTCTGCTAAAAGAATTAATGTCAAAATTTCATTTCAACTTCTATGTACATCTCATAACTATTCGGCGTTCAGTCTCTCGGATGCTCGTTTCTCGAGTGTAAACATAGCTGTGTATGCCGTCAAAGTTTAGCATGCACTAACTGCGGTCTTCACCGAGTAGACGTGACATAACACGAAGATACCTAAACTACGTGACTCCTTGTGTGACACGCTTATGTATTTGCATGTAATCAAGGTGTCGGGAATTTCAACATTTGACAATTGCATACTATTCTTTGTTTGAATTTTTTCCAGAGATATACAAAATTGTGATATTGATTTTTGTTTAATTTATTTGCATTTTTATTAAAATATTATGAAATTGTGAATTTATAAATGTTTTGCGGCTAAAATTTTAAAAATAAACCAATAAAAACTAACTACATTAATATTAAATACTATATACTATCGATACATAAATGTAAGCACAAATAAGCAAAGTTATTGAGCGCTATATCTTTAATGATCAGAAACTTCAACCTTTCATGCTAAAAACTAGGACAAGCGGGGGCAAATTTTGAAAAATTCAGTTAATTATACATGTATTAATTTGAATTTCCTAATAGTCAATATTAAAAGTGATTTTTAATTTTTGAGCAGTTCTGTTACTTTTAAATATATGAAAAGACTACGTATGAAAAGACTCTATATTATTTTATGATTGAATTTGATAGCGCTTCTTTCTTTCTTTTATTAGGTTATTTGTATTTATATGTATAAAATCTAGAGTTTAAATATTTTGTCATTAAAAGTCTGAAATTTATAAAAATAATTATTAGAGTAGTATAGTTCCTTGTAAGATTTACGTATTAATAACAATACTATGTAACTCAACAATACCAATAACTCATGTTAATTAATTCTAGAATTAATTATATTTTTGCGATGTCTTATATATACATTTTTTTTTAGATATCAACATTATATTTAACTTGTCATTGTATATGATTTTTTTAGACTGTAGTTACCATTTAATTATTATCTCATTGTTCTTCATATATTACTGTAAATAAAAGAAACAACATCAACAGAGAATCACCTGGAGTTAACCATGCAAAGCATTTTTCCATGAACCTGTCATGAACAAGTTTACGAGAAAAATAGATAAAGGAACGCGAGCGTTACTACTAACGGTATTACGTAACTGAGTTTGCTAATTATGGAGCGAGCGCGATAGTAGAAGTGAATTCAGGATTGTGGCGACGCAGGCCATTTTACTCGAGTATCAACGTAACGTTCGTTATGGAAATCTCTGTTATATATCTAAAACTCGTGATAACATTATGAATTGCGCATTACGCATGTGATATTAGAAGACTCTTTACTTTAAATAATCCGTAATAATCTGTAAAAACTTTCGTTACGTTACGAGCTATCCATCTAAAAGATATCTAGCAATACTAAAAAGAAAGGATAAATAATATTAGGGAATCGCAATTATAAGAAGACATGGTAGATAAGTAATATGTTGCATACATTAATTCAGATTTGTATAAATATAGCACAGTAGATGAATACATGATTCTATTCTGTTAGTATTAAATGAAAAAGCCCTATATATATATATATATGTATATAGGGGAATACCTCCTATTATGAGATAGGCGCCTAATATGATAGATAGCGGCGTTTCTGCTAAACTAATAAACGTTATCTATTGATTCCATCATGAATTTATTGCTTTTGGATTGAAAACTGTTTAATAGAAAATTCATTATTAGATCATGCCTCATTCATGTAGTCATAAAATAAGATTTTAGAATTTGGATATCTTCAAGTTTTATTGAGATAAGCCTTTAAATCTTGTTTATTATTTAATAAATATTTTAATAAATTATTAAATAAATATTTGGCTAAATTCTTCATGTAATGATAGAGTAAGATCGTACTAATAGAAAAATACGGGATATATCGAATTATTAAATTACAGAAGTTATAAAATATAAATGTTATTGTACAAAAATAAAAGAGACAATCGTAATGAACATCGAGTGCTTATTTTTTTCGATGCTTGATTCCAACTACCTGAAAATGAGTTCTGGATACAATCTATCGCATGCTCACTTTTCGCGTACGCTGGCTGTGTTTGTTTGTATTTTAAAATTTATTAAAATTTATTAACATTAAATAAAGTTGTTTAATTGCAATACTGATATACTTTGCGTTTTACTATCGCTTACCCAGGGCATTTTATATTAGAAGCACAATTTTTTGACTTTGCGATTTGCTCACTTTTTATTTCTTTAATTTTCGAAAAAAATGGAATTTGAATTAAATTTTATATAATGTTATCTTAAAACTTATTAAATTCCCTTCAAAATGAACTTATTTTTTAAAATTCTGTCTATAGACTTCTAGCATTTACCCAAAATGAACTCGATCTTATAATAGAGGCCTTTTCTTTATACAGTGACAGCTAAAAATATTCGTACAAAGAAATTTTTTATAAAAAAAGTATTATTTGTAAAAAATAAATGTTACTTAGCAATTTTATACAATGAATACATTCTAACATGAACAAACGAGCTTCTCATGTATTCCTTTTAGAAACTAAATTTTTCAGCTGTACGAATATTTTTTGAACATCTAAACAATACAATTTTTAATTTTCGTTTTTTTCAGATTATATATTTTCTATAATTAACACATCTTTTTGGCATATATGTTAAGAAATATACAGTCTATTTTTTTTTTGAATAAATTGTTAATTACTTAACAAGAAATGATTGTCAAGTAAATGTCGAATCGACGTCAAATTGGTGTTGAAATTATCATATCGATATCGATTCAATATCAGTTCGATGACTCGCTTGATAATATTTATTTCTTTTTAATAAAGCTTTTGTAAAAAAATATTAAATATTTTTCAAAAAATATTTATACAGAGAAAATATTTTTTACAAATATATATCTTTTTTTTATTTTCTGATTATAACTTTGAGTATCAAACGTCGGGAATAGACTACCAAACATCATCAAACAACTACCAAACGAATGGCAATAGTAATTTTTTTATTTTTAATGGTGGGGGAGGAAACTAAATTCACACTGCCTCGCGACGGGCAGGATTTGATCGCTCAGCCACAGAATTGGCAGAGGGGAGGGATTCGTTGTCAACGGGAAAGAATATCGGAGGACGAAAGTGACAAGCTGTTGGCGATCTTGCTGCGCGCACGATGAACTCGTAATAGCGCGGATCAGGCGATCACCGTCCGAGCGTTTCCCGTGATATTAATGTTTCGAGAGCACTCGATCGAGAATAAGATCTTCTCTGCTTTCCAAATTTTTATTGAATAGACCTCAAACACGGGCGAACATGCTTACAGTGGAAAGGATCTTATCGGTAGCGCGGCGATACTTTTCCACGAGACGAGACGCGTGCAGTCGACTAGACAGTTAGAGCAGCCAAGATGATATTTTTTAATGTACGCGTGACGCATGCGTCGTTTAGCAATCGACGTCTCGTGGATTCATTGATTTTTCATCGATGCGATTAGAAGATATAACTAGACGTCGTGAATCATAGAGATATCGAACACAAACTAAAGAAAGAAGAACACAATTAAATTAACAAAGAAAAGAGAATAACAAGTATATTCTGCAAAAAAATTACATATGGTCTTGGTAAGCTGTAAGATTTAGATTCTTAAGGTTCGACATCCGCAATGGAAATAAATAGAGTCAATTATGCACGCGTCGATTAAGCAACCATATAAGATTTTAATGGATTTATCTAAGCTCTCAAAAGAATCGAGAAATAAAGGCGCAATAAGAAATTATAGTTATATATAGGTTTTTATTGCATATTTGTGTATCAAGATTTCTTGCATTTTGCGATATAAAAATAATCTTTGAGTCACCGCGTAGAGAAACATTCTATGCCACGCAATTATTGTCTGTTCAAATAAGGTTTGTTTGCGTTGCATGCTCCAACATGCTCCTGCCATAGTTCCTACTCACTCTAATGAGTGCATTGGAGTAAGTAGGAGCACATTGTAATATGTTGGAGCATGCGACGCGAATCTTATGTTACTTGAATAGACAATAACTGCGCAGTATAGAATGTTTCTCTTCGCGGTGACTCAAAGATTATTTTTATATCGCAAAATGGAAGAAATCTTGATACACAAATATGCAATAAAAGATAACTCGGCTGTGACAAAGGGAAAGCGCTATTTGACAATTAATAATTTACTAAAAATAGCGTTCGGGTGAATGACACGTGGTTTGCATACCTCTCTACGCGGTAACTGAAATGTCAGCCGCTCGAAAACTCTAGAATACTTAACGCGCGATCCACTTCAACGCGTAAATCTCGAAATCAGCTTTATAAAATTAGGCAACGTTCATCTCACGGATACTGTTCTCCTCGCTCTCTCTTCCGGTATTCTAATCTCTCAGAATGTACTGCTCTACTCCTCGATACGAGGACAAGTCAAGTTTTTAGAAAAATATAGTAAAACATATTTTTTTTATCGATTCATTTTTATTTCTTAACATAGTCTCCTTTCAGCTCGATATACTTGATTCAACTTTTTTAAGCCGTCCGAATAACATGATTTATCCAACCCTTTAAAATAAGCCTCTGTTTCAGCGATGAGCTGCTCTCTAATAGTGAATCTCTTTCCTCCGAACCATTTCTTCAAGTTTGAAAACAGAAAATAGTTGCAGGGAGCTAAATCTGGCGAATATGCTAGATGGGGAAGCAATTCATAACGGAATTCGTTGAATTTGGCCATCCGTGTTGGGCACGTGTGAATCCATGCATTGTCTTGATGAAAGAACACTTTCTTCTTCGTCAAATGGAGACGTTTTTTCTTTAAAATGTTGTTGAAACGGTCCAATAAGGCTGCATAATAATCGCCATGATCGTTTGCTTCGATGGAAGGTAATCGATATGAATTATACTGCATGCATCCCAAAAAATTGTAGCCATCACCTTTTCGGCCTTTACTTTTTGGTCTTCGCCTTCTTCGGAGCTGGTTCACCCGGTGAAGTCCATTGTTTTGGCTGTTCCTTCGTCGCGAGTATGAAGTAATGGATTCATGTTGTCCACAGTAATGAATCGACGCAGAAATTTATTTGGATTACGTTGAAACATCTCCAAATATTGTTTTAAAATCGTTACATGGTCGCGCTTGGTCCACAGTGAGCAAACGCATCCATCGTGCCGATAGCTTTTTCATACTTAATTGTTCGTGCAAAATTGAAATAACCATATGTCATGATATGCGTGTGATCTCAACAAACTCGCGCACTTTCACTCATCGATCAATCAAAACAATATCGTGGATTTTATCGATGATTTCTGGCGTAGCCTCAATTGGACGTCCCGAATGTACATGTAGATGACCACGTTTAAATTCATTCACTCAATTGTATACAGCAAACGTGTGCAAATGTGTTATGAACATCCAACTCGGCTTTGATTTCTTTCGGCGTTAAATCTTTCATATGTAGATGTTTGATCACTGCACGAAACTCGTTTTTTTCTTGTATTTTGCAAAAAATACAAAGGTTGTTCGCTTTAATCTATAAAAATGAAACCACGCAATGAATTCCGCTCAAAATTTGACAGTAATCAGCTGAGAGATTTTTCTATTTGTCAAAAAGTAATGTGACATGACAATGCGTACCCTCTGACAAATTTTCTAAAAAGTTATTGATTTGCCATGGCCATGCATCTTGTTACACAATGTGCTGACTTGGCTATAATAAAAGAACCAGCCGAGATTTTCTTGCAGATTCATATAGGTCATTATGCTTCCCCTAATCAGAGTCAGATCACGTGCCGATCACATAGCCCTTATCGCTCGCGCGATCTCACGAAAGTACTGCCAGATTCCGACTTGCGCTACTACTTGGTAGAGTCGGAATAGCTGTCGATAGTTATGAATAGAAAATCTCAAAGGGAGAGAATGGCTGCATCACGTGATCCATCTCCTTTGATTGGATGCATCAAAGCTCCATAAAAATGGAAATATTGAAGAAAACTGGGTCACGTGATCTCCGTCCTGATTGGATGTGGGCATTCACGTGATGCAACTATTTACTATTCTCTTCCTTTGAGGTTCTTTAGCTATGAATCCACGTACTTAATTATAACTAATTATAGCTATCCGCAACAATCCCCACTCTTTTCCCATCACGCGCTACGGATGCATTTCACATAATGACCGCGATCATTGTAGTCGCGATCAAAATCATCAAATCATGAAGTCATTAATTGCGACCGCATCGAATTCACGACACTCATAGTTCGTACGTGGGTCGGCGTGATCATTATGTCGTCTGCTACATTTTTGTGCAGACATTTTGTTTTGTTTCCGGTGTTACAAAATTTTTATAACATGGAAAAAGTTTCTTTGTATGATCTGGAAAGAAACACTTTCTATTATATTTGTCATCAGAACTCGAATCTTCATATTTTCTACATGTAATACAATTAGCTTAATAGTATTCATGTTATAGAGATGCACAAAACTAGTTCCACTTAAGATTTTGTCCACAGAGCCCACAAGCAAGTGGAATGGCAAATATTGTGGTCGTGGTCGTTGCAAACTTTAAGTGGAACGCACCCTTGGTAGCCAGAATTCCGCAAGCCGGAATCTGGTAGCACTGCTGTGACTGAGTCGCGAATTGCATGAGTCCTTATAAATCCTGACGCGTAGTCCAAATTAGAAGAAAAAATTCTTTCTTGTAGCCAGCCTTTTGATTATTCCGAATGATTCGGGATAGCATATAGTAATGCTCCTCCGCTGCAGATCCCTAAATTTGCGTCTTTTTCTGTAGGCAGACGATACTCATTTCATATACTTCGGTCCTTGGTCGAAAGAGAAGATATCTCATCCCTAGAGTTCATCCTTCATTGTTTTCTGTAAATAATTGTAGCAATAATAGGGCTCTCCTATAGCAACGTGACACAAAAAATAAAAAATACGGCCTGCGTATCGGGTTCCCGAAAGAAGCGGTTTTCAGCGTGGTATCACATCTTCTCTCTTCTCGTAATAACAGATCTTCCGCCTCTCGGTGGCAGTGAGATGGTAAGAGTATACAGAAGAAATAGTGCAACCACCAATTTTAGTTTGTCATTGCTTACAAATCTATAAAGTTCAGAACTAATATAGCCGTCCGAGCTATGTTGGCTTGAATCAGTGCGCGCGGCGCAGGGCGCATGCCAATCCCCAACTCCCACGGCCCGTGCGCCAAGTGATTGATAGGCGTGTACACTTCTCAATAGTAGGATGGGCGGGCGTGCGTATTCGGCTATCTTTAAGGATTAATATCTCGTTAACTATCGGGGAAACTTACAAAATGGTAGACGACTTTTCAACTCAGTTTAGTCCGCTCTACCTGTCCATGAAATATTTAGCGATTGTTTCCAGACACCCTGTATATATATATATATGTATATATAAATATATATTAGGTGTACAATTTTGCTTCCGCCGTTTTTTTTCCGAAATTCGTGGCTTTATTGTAAAAAACTGATTATACATTTATGATTCAAAATATTGTCCATCGCTGGCTACTACTTTCTCCCATCTTTCGGGTAGCGTACGAATCCCGCGTCGAAAAAACTGGTCATCTTTTGAGGCTACCACGAATCGATTCAATTTTTTACTTCTTCATAAGACCGGAAGTGCTGGTCAGCCAGGCCGTGTGCCATTGATCGAAACAAGTGATAGTCAGAGGGAGCAACGTCTGGAGAATATGGCGGGTGGGGTAGAACTTCCCATTTCAACGTTTCCAAGTATGTCTTGACCACTTTCGCAACATGGGGTCGAGCATTGTCATGCTGCAAAATCACTTTATCGTGTCTCTCGTTGTATTGCCGTTTGTCTTTCAATGCTCGGCTCAAACGCATCAATTGCGTTCGATACCGATCGCCTGTGATTGTTTCAGTCGGTTTTAACAGTTCATAATACACTACGCCGAGCTGGTCCCACCAAATACAGAGCATGACCTTGGACGTCAAAATCACCATTCTTGAAGCGTTGAAACCACTCACGACACGTTTTTTCAGTAATAGCGGCCTCACCATAAGTATTTGAGAGCATTCGATGAGCCTCAGCAGATTTCTTTATATTGAAGCAAAAAATTAAAACCTTCCGCAAATGACGAGAATTTGGCTCGTAAACTGACATTTTCAATCGAGAATAACTTTATGATGCAGACACAAATCGACTAATGTTTCTATGGGGTTATG
>NW_017259544.1:926350-933056 GCF_001594045.1 Atta colombica | reverse complement strand
ATATATTCTATATATATGTGTATAGGATATATTTGAAATAACGCCCACTAATTATAGTACTATTAAAATTGAGTCGAAAAATCCTCTATCATTTTGCAATTTTCGCAATAGTTAACGAGATATTAATTTCTAAAAATTACCGAATAAACGGATAAAATCGATGTATAATTTTAAGATATTTTTTAGTGTTTTTAGTGTAACGATGCGCCTCCGAAAAACCGCATCGTTCCCGATCGAACATCAGCCGGATGCCGTATTACATGCAGTGGTGCGCCCGAATATTTTTTTTTAAAATCGCAAATTCGCAAGTACCAGCCGAAGTTGAGAACGATCGAACGCTGCCGAGTGCTATCCCGCGACAGATATCTGTACCGTCACATATGTAAGGGCCGCTCGGCAAGAATATACGAACCGAGCTTCGCCGAATCCGCAACCAAAAATCCATCATAAATGGCCGCGAATTTTCACAAAGAGGCTTTTTCTTGCTCTAATCCCTACCAGATCTTACCAATTCGATAGAAATCTTCGCTACGAGCATTTTTCCTGCCGCAAAAATTCCAGCCGATATCGTGTTCAGGAGATGAAACGGATTTCTCCTCCGTTGGGTGTTCTTAACACACTCTTGGGAGTCGATTCTCGCTGTATCCGTCAAGTAGACGAGACAAGGAAAAAAGGCGGTCTCTACCTCCATTGGGCGTTCCCAATAGTCGAAAGGCATCACGCAATCTTACGCGATCGGCAAAAGGGGTGGAGTGTTCTCCGTCTCTGTCGAAGATTCTCGGCCGCCAGTCACGCCTGCACTTGCACTCAGATGTGCCATAGGCACATTCGAATCTCGCGACTCGTGTTTCGTGCTGCCGCGCCACGATCGTATTGGTGTGTACCCGTACCGCATTAGCATCCGTCCCGCGTTACTGCGCCA
The DNA here is from genome assembly GCF_001594045.1 of Atta colombica. Taxonomy (NCBI): domain Eukaryota; kingdom Metazoa; phylum Arthropoda; class Insecta; order Hymenoptera; family Formicidae; genus Atta; species Atta colombica. The sequence continues at coordinate 932,134 of NW_017259544.1, read as the reverse complement.
TGACACCAACACCAGGGCGTACCAGCGCCTGAACCCGGGTTTTCATATTTCCGCGTATAGCGAGCGCTATCATTATTCTAATGTATCTTATTTTGTTTTATTCTAAATTACCTGTTAGTATCGTGCTGTATATAATAAAGCGTGTTTGTATTTCGTCTTGCTACATAATTGCATTCGTTTCTCTGTAAGCGCCTTTTCTCCGCAACGAATTTTCGTTCCCTACCCGACTAATTTGTCCGAGCTATTCCATACAACGGAAGTTAGGTTGTACATTTTTTGTGAAACATTTTGCAGATATTTCTTAAAGATTTAGTATTTCGTTCGCATGTTACTTTTATTCGTAGATTGAGGACTAAGGACTTTGTGTTCGTGATGATAAGTCATTTGGAAACTGTGAATTCATATTAACTCGTTTTTTAATAAACTCAAAAGAACAAATACGTCTTATTTCTTCGGAGTCTCATAGTCTAATTCCTCCGTTTTTCCTTGCGAGAACATTCGCATGTTTTGACAAACCTTCTCGAACCTTCTTTCGAAGCACAATATTATTCCGCAGGTCGTTCCCCTTTCCTTATTCTAATGTTTACACTTTATGATTCGTTTAAAACTGAAGATAATAATTAATAACTATTACTATTACGAAAAAGTTCGTGGCGTTTTTCCCGCTAGATGGCATTAAATGCTCAGCAGTCGGCAACTATTAATCGCATCGGCAACACTAGACGTGCGTTTAAAAAATGACAATTTAACCTTTGTTTTGAGTCGAAAAAGATTGAAATCGGTGAAGTGGATCAAAAGTTATTTTATTTTGAAAATGGAAATAAATAAGGAAAAAATTCGCTACATTTTGTAGTATCACTCTGATAAAGGCAAGAATGCTGCACAGACTTGTGAAAAAATTTGTGCTATTTATGGTGAAGAAACTCTATCAAAAAAAAATCAGCAGCACAGAAATGGTTCGCTCGCTTTCGTGTTGGAAATTTCGATGTGAAAGATGCACCTCACTCCGGTCGACCAATCACTGAAAAGTCCGATGAAGTCATGGTAAAAGTCGAGCGTGATAAGCATGTGAGCACTGTGGAGATTGCCAGGGAACTAGGCATCGATCACAAAAGTTTTAAATCATTTACACAAAGCTGAATACAAAAAGAAGCTCGATGTTTGGGTTCCTCACGAGTTTTGTGTTAAGAACATGATGGACCGAATTAACATTTGTGATACGCTACTGAAACGGAATGAAATTGAGTCATTTCTGAAGAGAATGATAACTGGTGATGAAAAATGGATCACCTACGACAATCCAACTAGAAAAAGATCGTGGATAAAGAAAGGAGAGAAGGCGCAAGCAATAGCAAAACCTGGATTGACGAGGAAGAAGGTGATGTTGTGTGTGTGATGGGACTGGAAGGGAATCGTTCACTATGAGCTGTTATCGTCCAATCAAACAATTAATTCCGAACTCTACTGTGAATAACTGCAGAGATTACAACAAGCAATTGAAAGGAAGCGGCCAGAATTAATCAATAGGAGAGGTGTCGTCTTCCATCACGACAACACACATCTTTGATGACTCGGCAAAAATTGTGAAAGCTTGGCTGGGAAGTTTTAATGCATCCACCGTATAGTCCTGACATAGCATCCTCAGACTATCATTTGTTTAGGTCTCTGCAGAACTCTCTTAATGGTGTAAAGCTAGCTTCAAAAGAGACCTGTGAAAATCACTTGAAGCAGTTTTTCGATAGAAACCACAGAAGTTCTATCGCGATGGAATTATGGCTGTGTCCCAAAAATGGCAAAATATTATAGAAAATAATGGAGCATATTTGGTTTAAATAAATTGATTTCAATACTCTAAGAAAAATACTTTAATTTTACTAAAAATTCGCCACGAACTTTTTCCCAATATTTAGTGCATTTTCTAATCCTCCTCGATACGATGCGAGGAAGGAATTTCCTCAGTTCATTCTTGTCTTTGTTTCTTACTGATTTTTGAACAAGGACAGGATGACTCTTGTGTCACTTTGTGTCTCTTGCTGGAAATATTTTAAAAATACTTTTGCAACATTGCTGAAGTAATATTGCAAAAAGAAGTTTTCGCAATGTTTCTGCAACATGATATTGCAATATGCAATGTTGAAATGTTGCAGCAATGTTGTTATAAGTTTCTGTGCTGTACGGGAAGCGGCATTTTGACTGCTGACTCTGTGTTATTATTATAATATTTTGATATTATTATTATAAGACAATGGGGATGGTGGTGAAATTTTTAAATTTAGTTTAGGCTGCGTTCGGAAACATCACTTGTTAGTGTGTTTCGATGACTTCAGTGGAACAGTAGTGGGAGTATCGTGTGCCTTTGGATGGTGAGTGTTCCCGAATGACTTCCGTATGGCGTGTGTGTCACCTCAATTTCACCTCACCGCTCACGTTTAACCTTAATCTCGAACTAAACAATTCACCGGTGAAGAAGGGCGATGGAATGAGTGTAAAGAGAAACGACAGCAATATTGTAAAAAAGAAAGAAATATAAGTCATTCCTTCCAAATTTCGAATTTCGATTGGTTCCTTTATATACTATGCATTACGCGTTATACAAGTCTGTGCTGCGGCCATAACACGGCTCACACCGACTCCCCTTGCTTTTCACACGAATGGTTTAGTGGTACTCGGTGTGACTTTCTCGACGTTTCCCAACGATCTCACACTAGTGCACCAAGTACACAAGAATATTTCCGACTGATGTATATTAATGGCACATCAGTGAGTGTTTCCAAACGCAGTCTTACTTTAGTGATATGTATCATTTATAAAACCTAAATGATAAAACCTAAATGATACGTATATAGATGATTGTCATTTTGATATCACTACAAAAAGCATGATATCAGTACAAACTTATCTCTTTAAAAAAGGTAAAGAAGGCGCTAAGCATACGTGTTTCTCGAATAAAATCTAAATATTCAACCCAATTAAAATAGCAGTTTTTAATTTTTCTTCAAGGATATTCTTATTGAAGATCTTTTTATTCTGACCCAAATAAGAACAACTTTAATTCTTTGTCAAAAATTATTACTCTTCGAAAAAAATTAATATATTAAATGAAAAATTAAAACCTAGATATTATCTTAATCTCTCAATCTTAACCAATTAAGTTAAATTCTATCAAATTAAAAAGTAAAACACAAATGATATTGTCTCTTGTTATTTCCTTAACTCTAATGACATGTATAAAAAATTTGATATCAAAACTGGCGCCAAGTTAAATCTCATTTCTTTTTACCATGCTAAATTAAATAAATAAATATTATTCTTAATAAATGAATATTAATCTAATGATATATCATTTGATATCAACAATTGTGGCGCCAGAGTAAATTCTACTATCAAAATAAAAAACAACTATTTTTAATTTTTATACAATGAAACCTAAGTATAAGTATATCTTATTAAAAGATCTTCCTATTCCAATCCGAATGGTTTAAATTCCTGTTAAATGAAATTATTATATACAATTCATTCGAAGACATTTTTCTCTTCCAAATAAGTAGTGGTTATGCAATTTTCTTTCAAATATACAAAATATTATCATAAAATTGCGTTACCATGCTCAATTTAAGTGGTATCACAAAAAAATTAGAGTTAACCGTATGAAATGAAAAAATTTAATTTAAATAGAAAAATTTTTCATGTAAAAACATTTGGCGCTGCTAGATCTCGATATGATAACATACTATTAAGATAATTAAAATAAAAAATCAATCATTTAGAAGAATCAAAGATTTAGAAGAAAAAACATTTTAGTTATTATTATTATGTCGTTTACTCTTTTACTTCAAATATGTAGACGACATTTTACTTATTGCATCACCAGACAGTTTAATTGAAATATTAGAGATTTTTAACCCTTTTTATGAACACGCCTTTAATTCATGTTGAAGTGAGTAAAGATAACAGCCTGAATTTTTTTGAATGTGAAGCTTATTGTTGACGAGCATAGAATTATATATATATTATATTTGACACTTATAACAAACATTTTCTGAAAGATATCTGAATTTTCACTCGCAACATCCTACCTGTCATAAAAGAGGTGTAATTTTTAGTTTATTTGACAAAATTTTTCTTTTATGACACTCGAAATTCCATTATAAGAATATTATTTATATGCTACTGATATTTATATGATACAGATTTTGTTGAAAAACGGATATCCTCTTCCTTTTATATTCTCCGTAATCCAGATGAGCATTAAGTTCTATTTTTATAAGATTAAATCTACTAAAATTCGAACTAAAGTCTCTAATAAATACTTAACTGTATCTTTTGTAAGAACCATCTCTGAATCTTTTTCCAACATAGCTAGAAGTGTCAATTTAAAACCGGCATTTACGATTCTGAATAGTCTGAAAAAATACATCACAACTGGAAAAGATATTCTTGAAACAGCATTACATCATGATGTTGTTTATAAGATTTCATGCAACGATTATGATGATCATTGGCCAAATAAAAAGATAATTGAAAACAAGATGCAGAGCATTCGTCGGATATTAATAAAAAAATCAGACTCACCAAGTATCATATCTAATCACCGGATCTCACTTGATCATAACTTTGATTAGAACAAGATTAAAATTTTAGGGAATCTTACAACAAAAGATTAACTTCTGAGATGATTTTTATAAAGAGACAAAAAAAGTGGACTTAATTTACAAAGCGATACAGAATCATTACCAGAAATATACATTCCCGTTATACAAGCACTTTTCCTTTTCTGAATGTTTCCCATTATCTTTTCCTTTTCCTTCCAACTTTCACCATTCACATTTAATGATTTTTTCGTTGCTTGATATTGTACCAGTTCGAAATAAGTTGTCAAGAGAGACGGAAGTATATGGCAAATTTCATACCTTTTGAGTTCTGGTCTTAACACTACTTGTTTTATACATTATTATGCGCTGTAATTCTAATCATCTTTGTTGTAATACAGGTTAGTAATACAGGTATGAATCGTGCAACATTTTAATTTGCGTTAAATTTTCTTTAGTTTCAATTATTACTTTATGTATTACTTTACATAGCAATATTTCATCACGATTTGATGGACAATGTATCTTTAGACGTTTAATAAGAGATCCAACAACATATACCATAGTAAATTATTATTTCGACGAACATATACTTTTTATCGAGATGAATTGACATCGTGGATAGATGTAAAAGGAGAGTCTATTACTTTTTGCGGCCATATCAAGATTATCGGAATACACGTTGTTTCGTAAATATTGAGGTTTTTATATGTTAAGCGTTAGACGTTTCTAGAATTTATTATGTCATTATTTTAATATAAACGGTATTTTTAACATTGAAAATGATCTGATGTAAGGTCGAAACATTGTATTTTGTTTAGTTAAATATAATATTTTTGTAATTCACATAATAGCGAAGTACATCTTGCTTTTGCTCTAAGTCCTTTAACGAATTATTTCAATAATACTAATATATATGAATGTATTTAGAAAAATAAGAAAAATAAGAATATAATATTTAAAGAATATATAGAGAAAAATAACATATTAATAAGGAAAATTAGAATCATATTAAAAAAATATGAATAGTTAAAAAAATAAGAATCATTCCTAGTGAGAGTTCCTAAAGTATTTAGCGTGTGTATATATATATATATATGCGATTGAATTATAGATTCATGTAAATTATAAACATTGTGACTATTATTAAGTTTAAGTCTGAGAAAAATCAATTTAGATTTGTAAACATGCGTTA
>NW_017259544.1:901407-926250 GCF_001594045.1 Atta colombica | reverse complement strand
TTTATATATAATTTTTATATAATTTTTTTTTATATAATTTTTCTTACTCGATCTAGCAGCGCCAAGTGTTTTTACTGTAAATTAAAACTACTATTTTAATTGGATTGAATACTTAAGTTTTATTCGAGTACAAGATGTTTGAAAAATAACGATAAATCTTTCGCATAGAAGTAGAGTGGACTAAACTGAAAAGAAAAGTCTTCATTTTGCAATTTTTGCAATAATTAAAAAGATATTAATTATTAAAAATTGCCGAAAATTGATCTTCAATAATTTTTTACTCAAATTCTATCAAGAAAAACTGCGAGAAACGGAAATTATTTTCTTTTCATAGAATTCTACGAATTTTTTCAGAATTTTTTATCAACTTTTTAGTACTGCATTTTCTCTAACCATTTTTACCAATATGAGGAAATACGATATTAAAAAATTCTTAAAAAATTCTTTTATCTATTGCGAAAATTGGTACAGGATATGTCTCCTCAGTTTAGTCCATACTGCTCCTATACAAAAGATTTCATTATTTTGATTTATCATTATTTTCGAAATACTGTGTATATATGTATATATCTTTTTTTTTTCTGTGGCGCTTCCCGAGCTTATATTAATGATGTGATAAATAATTATTTGATTCATCGAATCATTTTAAACAATATAATCTTGTACTATGAGTTATCGTTGGAACATTATCGATATCAAATTGCAAGACCATAAACAACAGTTGTATCTTGTCGAACGATATAATACACATATTTCACGTCAATAAGTCTGATTAACATTGGACGTTTGTTAATTACTGTATCTTTGTGTATTACACTGACTTAGTCATGCGCTAATGATTTCACGGTTGTATGCATTTCCGACCAATCGGCATATTGCAACATTGCAATATGCATTTGTGCACATTATGCCAGATTGACGTGTATATATATATGTATCCCACGCTCTCATCTGTTGTACTAGATTTATATCGTGCTTTTAGTGATAGAATAGGATTATTTGCTGAAGACCACTAATAATCTATGATCTCACGGACATGAGTAGTGTGTAACGATCGCGGTAAACTGTGTTATTAATGATAAATATGTATCGCTGCTTACGATTGTTTTTATGAATTTTATTTCTACGCTTGTTTTAAGGATGTATGGGCATCATTTTAAATAAATATGTTAATATTTATACTTTGAGCAAACTCTTTATACAGAGTTCTCATAATTAACGATAAAACTTTTGCATAGCAGCAGAAGGGACTAAATTGAGTTGAAAAATTCTCTATTAATTTGCACTTTTCGCAATAGTTAACAAGATATTAAAGGAGAGGGGGGGAGAGACACTATAGAGAAAATCAACGGTACTTTACGAATTTCTTAAAAGAAAACAATACATGTAAATGAAATTTGATTTTATATATAAAATATATGTTTTAATTGGGTTGTCCGAAAAGTTCGTGCCGATTTTTGGTAGGTGGCGTAAGGACAGGTCTGAATATGTCAGAATACGTTGATTGAAAACAAATGACATGCGTACATATCGTAAAAGACGGTACTTCAGGCATACTTGGAAAAAAATTTGGTTGCGATACGCGTAATTTTTGTCAGTTTTATACACTTTTGAATATGGAAGAGAATAAAGTGCATTTTAGGTATTTAATGCTTTTCTTTTGTCGGAAAGGCAAAAATGTCACACAAGCGGCAAACAAGATATGCGCTGTTTATGACGAAGGTATTGTAGCTGAAAGAACTGTGCAGAAATGGTTTGCTAGTTTAAAGCTGGTGATTTCAATCTTGAACAATCAAGAACGCTCGAGTAGACCCTTCACCACAGATGAAGATCAGATTAAAACACTGAATAACCCACGCTATATGACACATAAATTAGCAGAAATGTTGAATATGTCAAAATCCACCATCCACGAGCATTTTATGAAGCTTGGTTACATAAACCGTTTTGATGTATGGGTTCCCCAAGATTTAACGGAGAAAAATCTGATGGATCGCATTTCTATTTGCGACTCGCTCTATAAACGCAACGAGAAAACATCATTTTTGAAACAAGTAGTGATGAGGGATGAAAAATGGATCATTTACAATAATGTTGAGCGAAAAAGATCTTGGAGAAAGCGGAATGAACCACCTTTAGCCCTCACCATCCCAAAAGCCGGTCTTCATCCAAAAAAGGTCATGCTCTGTGTCTAGTGGAATTGGAAAGGGATCCTGTATTATGAGCTTTTACCAAACAACGAGACGATAAATTCAGAGAAATATTATTCCCAATTAGACGAATTGAAGACAGCAATTGAACAAAAACGTCCAGAAATAGCGAATCGGAAAGGCGTCGTGTTTCATCAGGACAATGCGCGGCCTCATGTTAGCCTCTTTGATAACTCGACAAAAGTTGTTGGAGCTCGGTTGGGATGTTCTACCCCATTCACCATATTCACCAGACTTCGCGCCCTCTGATTCCACCTATTTCGATCATTACAAAATTCCCTTAAAGGAAAAAACTTTAATTCTTTAGTCGAGGTAAAAAATCACTTAGAAAAGTTTTTCGCTGAAAAACCTGAGAGATTTTGGAAGAACGGAAAAACAGCAACAGACAAAAATTGTTTATTTTCTTATCACAGAGTTCTAAGAATTTTTTCAGAATTTTTTATCAATTTCTTAGTATTGCCTTCTTTATTAGCAACTATTTTTCCCAACATGAGAAACACAGTATTACAAAATTCTGAAAAAATTCTCAGAATTTTATAAGAATAAAAATAAACAATTTTTATTTTCTGTTGTTTCTGTAAAATTGATAGTATTTGAATAAAAGTTATTGAAAATCAATATTCAACGATTTTAATTAATATCTTGTTAACTATTGCACGAAAATTGCAAAATAATAAAAGTATTTTCGACTCAGTTTAGTCTATTCTGCCGCTATGCGAGAGTTTTATCGTTAATCATATCCTGTATATAAAAGTGTTCAAAACATTCCGTTTTTATTGAACAATATATTTTTACACTTTATTTATTTTATTTGTCATTTTTATTGCTATGAACTAAAATTTAAATGATAACAAAAATCTAAATTCTTTTTTTATAAGTTCTTTAAATTCAAAATAACCAGGGTTGGAATAGTAACTAAAACATTAAAAGTTAAAAAGTCAATAATTTTTAACTTAATTTAGTTAATTTTAAATGCATTAATTTTTAATTTAATTTAAACTTTTTACTTTTAAACTTTAATTTATTAACTTTTTTAAATTACAAATTTTTCTATATCTCTTAATGCAAATTTTTTTTTTCTATATAAAGTTAAATATTAGACAATTAATTTAGAAAAAGTTCAATGATTTTATGACGAGAAATCTATAATAAGAGTTACCATATAGTAGCTAGTTTTTATTGATTCGCTAGATTTTGTCAATTATCGCTTATATTAAAATCATACTAATTTTAGGTATCATAAACATTATATTTTAGCAACATAATTATGAAATGAGTCTTAAATGAAGAATTGTTATATACTGCACATCCATCCATTTTCTAAATTGTTACATATATTTTTATGATTACATCATTAATCGTAAACATGCAGACGTTTCAGAAATTAATGAAAGTCAGATAAAGATTAAAGAAAGAGAAATAATGCAAATATATATCCTTCTTTCTCGCAAGATTTTGACAAAAATGCCTTATGATGTGACTCTTATTATATATAAGTAACTTACATATGAATATAAAACCTAATAATCTATATTTGTAAGTGTTAAAATAATCTCATTTTAAGAAAAATTGGGATTCTGATCTCAAATGACATTCTGATCTCAAAAATAACTTTTTTTTAAATTAACTTTTTTAAACTTAAGTTAATTCAATCTTAACTTAATTTTTATTAAATTAATTCTTTATTCCTTCAACTTTTAACTTAATTTTATTAATTTTATAAACCATTAACTTTAACTTAATTTAGTTTAAAAACTCATTAACTTACTCAATCCTGGAAATAACTTATGCAAAGTTTCATTGCAATTCACTGATTAATAATAAAGATATAAAAAAAATAAACATTTTGTTTATTTACTGGACTGGTTCATGTATCATAGTGTAACTTTACATAAATAATTTAGAATACATAAAAAAGGTAAAAAAGGTAAACTTAAAAAAAATTGAGATTTTTTTATCCTTTATTTTATAATTCATTTTCATAAATTTTTATTAGAGTACAAATTAAAAAAGTATTACTATTTATTGAAATAACTTATAATCCAGATAGTAAATCGTCAAATTTGTCATATTATATTTAAGTGTAATGTAGAATAATCTGTAATTCTTTCATAATTTTGTTATATTGAAATCATCCATTCTTCGAATAGCGCACATTCTTGACTTACTTCATTAAAAGAAAATCTAAATGAGTTTATAGCAGATATATTATAATATATATAAATATTTGACACACACTTGGTTATGTATTTCTCATGATCTTTCTCAAGATTTCTTGAACTTTTTTTTTATTACAGATTAGCTTTGGAACTTGACGTGAATATCAACGGAAAAATGGCAGACCGACAAAGAAGAAGTCGATACTTAACTATTAGTATACTGCACATTATCACAATAATGTGCCAAGGTATGTGTATGAATTATATTTCAACATGCTTAATAATAGTGGAATTTAAACGTGAGAAATTTTCGGACATTTATAGAATACTCGCGGTAATAATACAATATATGTGATACGATATAACACGATTAAATCTGCCGTGGGGCATAAATGTTGGAATATATACATATGTATATATGTTTCTAGTGAATTTAATTCTCCGATTTATAATATTTACACAATGACAAATATTACGAGTTTAGTTCGTATTTGTGTTTCGATCTCTACGTGAATATCGCAATATCATGTTCAGATTTGTAGAATAATACAGAATTCACATTATATATATATATTTTCTGTATTTGAATGTAACTTACATAAGGCTTCATTTTCGATAATTATGCGTTGCTGCCAAGAATAAATTATTGGGTACCTAACAAAAACTCCGAAACATTATTATAGCTCGATAAGATGAGATTATATTACAATTAGAAATAACGATCATTTACTCATGGAAACTACGCGGAATAATATGCTAATTACATAAGTTTGTCATGTATTAATTGTGAAAGGTGATTAAGGACATCTACTAGATCGGTGCAAAATAGCAAGATGTATTGCGCACCATTGTATCCTAAATCTTAAACCCTGGGTTTATTGCGATAATAAATTAATTGCGAACATTTCATATTTCCTCAATCTTTGTATCAATTTTTTCCGGCGTGCATTTATTTCGATTTTTAGTCTATTCATCTATTTATGCGTTGTATATCGAATGCATTTTTTTAACTTTAACTTTAATTAATTGAATTGTATTACGAAGAATGAGCGTAATGATAGTTTTACAAAATATAACACGAAAATTTTCATTTTGCTTTGTTGTATATAAGTTCGTACAATATCATAAACATATTGATTTGATCCTGTACGTTTTCATACAATATAATTTAAGTTAAAAAAGTAAATAGGATATCTATTTAAGAAAATCGTAAGCTCTCTTAGAGCTAATGCACATTGCACAGTTTCAATCTAATCGTTAATCAATCTTCCGTTCAGCGTGCGATATTTCGTTACGTTATCGCTTCTCGCTCGTTCAATGGAAGTTAAGTTGAGGATATCTTCAAATCTTCTTTTAGAAGCTTAATTATCGCTAAATAATAAGCTAGTCTCTTCCACACCTTCCCTAATAAAATGTATTAAAGAATTGTGGAGTAAACTTTGCTTTAGTGGCTATTCTCTAAGTTTTAAACGATTTGACGCAACAATATCGATTTTACTTTGATGGTAACGCTTGGACAGAGGAGGTGAAAGAGAGATTGACTAAAAATGAGATAGACGAAAAAAGACATGAAATAAAGGGCTACTAAAATATAAAATGAGAGAGGAAGAAAGAGAGAAAGAAAGAGACAGACATGCAAAGAATAGCAAAATCCTTTTGAACGCCGTGTTTCACAAGAGTTGTCACAAGAGAGTCACGAGACAACGAATATCTGTGTTAAATTGAATCTACATCTGCTGATATAACTTTATAATATTTTAATTACAATGTTCTTGTAACGAATTTCACAGTACTATTCTTTACCTTCTGCTTTCTCTTATGATATAGGTACATAGCGATAGATATCTTTTATCCATACATGTCATGTGTATCAAATCAGCATAATACAAATGATATACTTTAAAAAATATACTTTAAAAAAATTTGATATGAATTTAACACCTATATAATTCTGTCTTGGTGTTTATTTAATATTAACTAAGATATTAATATATAACTAATATAGTGATTATATAGACATCGCATGATGTTAAATTCATATCGATATTTTTCAGAGTGTAATGAAAATAAAATTTAATTTTCTTTTAATTCTGACATTTGATTGAATAACGCGCTTAGATTCAATCAATTAAAATTATACGATGGAGTATTCGAATGATGTACGACATTCACTAGTTTCGTAATTACTAATTTCTGATTTCTGATGATTAAAGGATTTCTCCTGTTCCGTAGTTGTATGATGTATTGCACGCTGGTGTTCCATCAATCTCAAGATGTGACGTAATTTTTTCACGACAATAATTTTGTTATTTACATTCCCAATTAATCGACATTGCTGAAATTTTGTGTACTTTTACAGTAATATAAAAAATATTTTTATATCACGTTGTTATTGACGGAATACGACTTGGTTATCTTTATGGTATTATATTTAAATTTGGTTCATAAGAATTTTGTTTTCAATTTTGAATGAACTTTAATTTTAATATGGAGAGAGGGGGAAGGGGAGAGAGAGAGAGAGAGAGAGAGAGAGAGAGAGAGAGAAAGAGCGATGATAACTTTATCTTATTTTTATTTCTATTTGATTTGAATTGTTGTCAAAAATATAATATTTTAATAAAATGTCGCATTTTTACGGTTAAATTATGTGCAGGGCTGGGTAAAATACCTTTCGAATTCCATTAAAAATACTAATTGTAAAATACTTTTAAAAAGTGTATTTAAAATGCAAAATGGGTTTTTCGAATTCATTTTAAATGTAAAATGGATATTTTAAATAGTTTTTCAATGTAAAATGATTTTTTCTGCCCTAACCAAAAAAAATTTTTACAAAAAAATTTACAGAGAAACTATATAAATTGAGACAAAATTTTAGAAATCCTTAATTATTCGTCGTGGAACATATAGTGAGATTTGTTTGTCTCAGAAATCCATAGTTTTTCGTAAATATTTATAGTGAGACGTAGAGTGATGTTGTTTGAAGGATTTCTTAGTTTTTCAAACAACACTACTCTGTGTTGCACTACAATATCTACAAAGAATTAAGAATTTATAAGATCTTGTTTCAATTTATATAGGTTTTTGTTAAAAAACTTTCTTTTTATTGTTAGAGTACATTTTTTTAAAAGTATTTTACGTTTGGTATCCATTTTCAATGGAATTTAAAGATTTACTACAGTATTATAAATAAAGTATTTCTGACGAGAATATTTTAAATTTTTTAATATGATTTAGAAACGTTTATTTGAATCAATCAAATTAATATGAAAAGCGCCGGTCAACATTAAATGTTAAGAGTAATATACATTTTTAGAAATCTGTATAGTATTTTACATAAAGCTAGAATATTTATTTTTTTAATTAAGATTCAATATTTATAGAAATATTGTCTGAAATTAATTTTCTCTTTGCAGTTTAATTTGCAGTTTATTTAAATACTCATAAAAAATTTTGACCAATCATGTACTTAGTTTTTCTTATATATCAACGATTCTAAGGAAAATTTGTGAAAACATAGGAAAACCATTTACCTATTTTATAAATGATTAAATAATAGATATGATTCCATTTTAAATGTAAAATGAAAATGATTTTTCAAAAACTATTTAAAATGGAAAATGCAAAATGCCATTTCTATTTTAAATACATATTTAAAATGGAATTATTTTAAATATTATCCAACCCTGATTATGTGAATGTATATCTAAATGATTGAAAAAATATCTTTTTGTATTCACTATGTAATATTTACTGTAAAATATTAAAGCATCAAATTTAAACCAATTCCTTATAATAAAATAATATTTTGTTACTTTTCACTTCCATGTGTTATTTTAACTCAAAACAATGATTTAAAAAAACAATTAGAGATGTACAAATCAATTTGAATTTGAATCGAATCGAATCGAACCACAGTGGATCCATTCGATTTGGTTTCGAATCTGAGAGATATTTTCAATTATCTGTGGTTCGATTTTGAATCACTCAGCTATTTTATATGCTTCCGCATTTATGCGGAACTCTCTCTCTCTCTTTCCCCCTTCCCCTCCTCTCTCTCTCTCTCCTCTCTCTTCTCTTCTATATCTCCTCTGATTAATCTATTATATATGCATACCAATCTTCGTATATACGCGTGCGTTTATTAGCTTACATTGTAAAGAAAATGCTTTTTATTTTTTTAATGTTATTTATTGTTTAAGCAAATGAAACTGAAATAAAAGTATAAATTTAGCGTACAATAAGTTTTAAATTAAGTTCGACACTCTGAAAGAAATGTTTTGTACATGTACACAGAAAAAAAAACAGCTGAAAACTTCACTGATTCAACAAATCTACAGTCGTAATATACAGACAGTCTAATTTTCTATAAAGTTAAAGTAGCAAAGTTGATAGCTGAATAACATTATAAGCGATTTGTTAAACCATCAAATCTTCTTGGTTATAAATGTTGAATTTGAGCAGTAAGTTATAGATTTGCTGTATCACTGAATTGATTTTTTTTCTGTGTAACCATTCGTTTATTGACGTGTAATTAACAAAAACATTCTTACTTCTTTATTAAAAAATTGTATTGTTCTAACTAAAATTTACAACAAATTTTGATTAGAACGACAAATTTAATTAGGACACAATTTTTACAACACAATTTTTAATTGAAAAAGTAACAAATTAAATTTTTTAAATGTCACAATAGTTATTGATAACAATGAAATCATTTTTGACTGATAAATCTACATCAGGTAAATTCCTGAATTTTCACTCTAATCATTCTATGTGCATAAGAAGGGCATTGTATATGAAATGGTACACAGAATAATACTATTCCAATCACATCCCAGTTTCCACAAAAAAAAAATATGAAAAAAATTATCATTACATTATTGAACAATGGTTATCCACTACTATTTGTTTCAGCCATACACACAAGATTATAACTATTATCAAAAATTAAATTATGGCTACGTTTACACCAAAAGATTTAAATGCAACCTATTATGTGACCGAAAATAGATCTAGGCACCAACTATTTTCACCATAAGCGGCCTGAACACAAACTCTTTAAACTTTTCGAACGCGATCCTTTAAATATTTTTTAAACTTTTTTATTGATAAGATATTTTATTTATATGATATATGTCCATTACCAACGATATGACATGTGTCAATTTGAGATTAAAAAATGATGATAGGTCGATCTATTACTGATTATAGGCGATCTATTTCGGGTCACTAAAAACCGAAGCTTGATCTACAGCCAGATTTGGTAATCTCTCATATGTTTACAAGCGAGGGACTTAAATAATTTAGTCAAATTTGAAGATCGCGACCTAAATTTACGTAGCCAATATCCTTAATCAAGTCAAACAAAACAAAATCAAAAAACGGTTTTTTACTGTCCCTTATGTGAAGACCATCTCCGAGAGTTTCCAATCAATAACCTCTATTATTAATCAAAAGTTAATATTTTCCATTCCGAACACATTAAAGAGATATATAAAAGAGGCAAAGACAAGCTCGATTCTATATTGAATCATTAAACTTCGTTTACAATATCAATGATTATGATGCAACATAACATTGGTCAAACGAAGAGACAATTTCAAAAAAGAGTTCGTAAACACTTGTTTGACATTAATAAAAAAAACGGGTCAATAATTTCCATTTACCGCATGTCTTTAAATCATGATTTTAATTGGAAGGAAGTAAAAGTATTAATTCATCATACAATAAGAGACTAATATCTGAGATGATCTTCATAAAGAAACAGACACAAGAATTAAACAAACAGAATGACACGGAATCACTTTCCGATGGATATCTTCCTTTAGTTATTATTCAATTATTTTTGCGCTAATGTTTTCATTTGTTATCCCTTCCTATTATATTTCTCCTTTCTTAATTGCTGTTTCACTTTCGTCGTTGTTTATTCCATTTATATGTGTTACAAACGTAACATATATAATAACCAATTTTTAAAGAAGTTTCCATTTCAAAAAGTTTTATTAAACGCCATAATTGCAGACTTTTCTATCCAGATATTGAATTATTTTATTAGATACAGATATTATCGTATATTTTTAATTATATTCAGCTTCAAAATTGTAATGTTTCTCTCTATTATTACTGTTAAAAATTACACTGGTAATCAACATACAATGATAATCAAGAGAAAAATATAGCGAATATAAGAATTCACAAATGTTGAGGAAACTCTTAATATTATAACAAAATCGATAAACGCTGCATCGCAACATCGACTAACACGATGCGTAAAAAATAATTGTAAAAAACAGACGAACAATTAGACAAACAGGAAACAATTTTTATCATACTGCAATTATTTGTTTACATTAAGAATGACGAGAATGATAACGGGTCAAAAAAGTTTTGTGTTTTATTATTATTGTTTAAAGATTAAATTGAATTATTAGTAACGAACATCTAGCTAGGCTCGTAGCCTTTCTATTATTTATTTATTTCAATTTTAAAAGTAAGAAAGTTTTTGTTATTTACATATCAACAAAATAGATGGTTGAATGGTTATGTACAAAACATTTTTTTCGGTGCAGAATAAATAGTCATTAGTTACTTTAAAACAATAAATTATAACAGCGATTATTATGTTTACTTATAAGCATATGAAAATTATTTTTAATTTATCAATAACTATTATTAATTATGTTGTAATATGAGTCTTCATGTACTAGAAAGACTTTATATACTGCAGACTAATAAAAGTTAATTTTAAAAATAATGAAATTTTCAAGGTCATTTTCAAGATCTTTGTAAATAAACGAAAAAATCCATTTTCAACTGTAGATATTATCAAAAAGTATCGTATTTTTAATACATTTATGTTACATTATCAATTTATTGATGTACTTGTACATTCAAAATAAACTTTTTCAACTTTTAAGTTTTTTTTCAGCTGTTAGCATGTGAAAATTCGATTTGTTTTCGAATCAAAAAGATTCGATTTGATTCAACGTAATAATTTTAGAGTCAGTTCGATTCGACTTTATGAATACTTGATTCGCACACTTCTAAAAACAATCATCTAATCAGACGGTAATTGTTGAGTTTAGCCTTCTCACATTCGGTGTTGATAAAATTAAGGTCATCACTCGTCGTGTTTTGACATGAAATGAAAAAAAGTATTGCACTACCCCATGAACCGAGATATTAATCGTTAAAGTTGACGACTATTCAGGTTAGGAAATTTGTCCTCGATAGAGTAAGAAGGTCATGAAAACATGTAATGTAAGTGAGGCTAGAATTAGTACTTTCTCTTTCAAAATTACACAGATTCTTTGCTTTAAAAACAAATTCTCTATTTCAAAAACAAAAAATAAACTAAAAATGTAAAAATGTGGTATCTAATTTTAGTTAAATTTAACATTATAAATGTGATCAAAATTTAACATAAAATTTATTTTTAAATTTTGTCAAAGTATTATGCTTTTTGTGTTAATTTTTTACACAATATTTGTGTTACTTTCTAATATATTCTTATCTTAAGTTAATACAAAAATATGAGTGGACCGATTGGGACATGTGAAATGTATTAAATTTAACACAAAATATTGTACTGTGTAAAAATTTTTTCAGAATTTTTTTATCAGCTTCAACACTGCATTTTCTTATTACAGGCAATTACTTTTATCAACTTGTGAAAATGTGATACTAAAAAATTCTGAAAAAATTCTCAAAACTTTATGAAAAAATAATAAACAATTTTTATCACTTTCCATTTTTCTATAAAGTTTAAAGTTTAAAGTTTAAAGTTTATTCGAGTAAAAAAGTACTGAAAACTAATGTTTCGTGATTTTTATTAATTAATATCTTGTTAACTATTGCGAAAATTGTAAAATGGTAGAAGACTTTTCAATTCAGTCTGTTTTATTTATACAAGAATGTTTTGTCAATAATTTTGAGACACCTTATATAGAAAATAATTTGTGTTTTTAAAGCAGTGTTGGCGATTTTGCTGAGCGCACGAAAATCGTAACGAAAAGCGTGGCCAGGCGATCACCGTCCGAGCGTTTCTCGCGGAATTGCTACGTCGAGGGCACTCGATCGAGAAAATGCGAATTTCTCTGCTTTCCAAATTTTATTGAACAGGCCTCGAGCGCGGGCGAACGTGTTTACAGTGGATACGGAAAGATCATGGCGGTAGCGTGGCGATGACCTTCCACGAGACGAGTCGCGTGCAGAAGACGAAAACAATAGTTTGTTTTGTTACCAAGATCTGATATTATTTTTTTTTAATCGATTACACGTGACGCATGCGTCGTTTAGCAATCGACATCTCGTGAATTCATCGATTTTTCATAGATGCGATTAGGCGGTATAATTAGAGGTCGTGAATCACAGAGATACCGAACAAGCAGAGAATTTATTTTTAAAATAGAGAATTTACATTTAAGACGGAGATATTGTACAATCCTCTTTGCAATTAATATGACAGATTTCCTAGAGTTGATTGTGTGTTTCTAAATGAGGTAATAAAAGTTATAAAACTGATCAAATTCACTAATATATTCATAATTAGTCAACGCTAACTTTTGCTCACTTTTGTAATTTTCATCTTACTTCAAGACTTGCTACATATAATCAACTCCCAAAATGTCTGTCAACTATAACAATTAAAAATTTGCGAGAATGACACTTTTTTTTTCGCCACATTCGTTCATTTCGTATAAAAACGCGTCGAATAAGTTTAATTGTTATTAATATCCCGACTAGAAATTTATCCAAAGATTTTAGCAGATCCTAATCAAGTTGATTTTATTTCGTTATTAGATCCTGATGAAGGTAAGTATTGGGTCCTGATCAGTAACATAGCACAGTAGTCAGATTCTCATCCGGATAGCTCTATCAGGTCCTGATGAGGACTTGATAAAGTCCTTATTAGATTCTCAGGACCTGATAATGAAATAAGGTCAATCTAGCTAAGACCTGCTAAAATCATTGGATAAATTTCTAAGTCGAATTGTTTAAATGCTATTTAATATAGCATCACATTCTAAAAAAACAAAAAACATATATTTCAGAGGTTTAGAAGATTCTGAAAAAATATTTTGAAAGAACTTTATAATCTCTCTAGGATTATCCAAATCGACTTCTATACGCTTTCTTATAGAACTTGTGGACGTTTTCTTCTTACGAGTAAATCCATCTTGTGGCATGGCTATGTATTAGAAACGAGGTCAACTATACTCAAACTTAACGAGAATATAGGTATACCTTATTCAAGATTATCTTCAACCAAATCAGGTCCTTATAACATACAACTTTACAAAGATCAACCATACTCAAACCTGATAAAGATTTTCTTATATATAGTTGTACCTTATTCAAGATTATCTTAGGTCAACTAAACCAAGTTCTTATAATATACAATCTTATAAAGGTCAACCATATTCAAACTTGATAAGAAATTGTTAGCTGTACTTTATTTAGGATTACCTTACATCAATCAAATCAGATCCATATATAAGGTTAATCTAACACAAATTCTAGTCAGGATCGAAGGCGAGGAGGCTAAACTCAACAATTATCTAATTAACTCATTTATGCTCAGTGATTGAATTATCTAGTTTCAAAGTGAACATTTTTACACACGTAGTAAATAATAAACTAAATTTGAATCAAATTAATATATTTTTCGGTTTAATCATTTTACTATTGTTTTAATTAAATTAATGACATATTAAGTAGAAACAGTGGCGATCTCTCCCTTAGAAACAATTTAAAATAATTCAAATTGGATATAATTCGATATTATGATTTTAATAGTTTAGTATAATAACATAATAACACTCTATTTTTATATATTAATAAAATTGTAAAATATTTGTCTTTATTACATTCTTTATTATAAGAGATAATATAAGAAATAATTTTTTATGTTGCACTGCTTTAATAAAATAACGGTGCTTATTTTAAATCTTATCTTAAGCCAATTCAAAAATTCTTTTGTATAGATACATTCCCTGTACTTCAATTTAACATTCATTTGAGAATTTATCTATTATGATTGACAATTCTTAGAGAATTATTATTAGACAATATTATCGGTTTTTTCTGAGTTTTTAAAAAAATTAATATCATCATTTTTTACGTTCTAAACATATAGGGAAATAAAAATAAATAAATTCAAGACTAATGAAAGTCAAGACCGATGGAGGTATCAGAGATTAAATTCAAATCCCAAAGATTAATTTACATAAAGTGTAATCTTCTTTAGTAAACGTTTCGGTTCTCTTTGGAGTCATCCTCAGTAATGATACATCTTTTAAATCATTATCATTGATCCTTCTATCAAAAGTGAATCATTATTAGATTCCCAACTGCAATGGAATCTGATTTGCAATATTACAAATTAACAACTAATCAATCCTAATAAAACTAAATCAAATAACTCACCTCAATCTGTGATTAAATCATAGAATTGAATTAAATTACGATTTTGATTAGGAGAAAAAAAAAATTCAAATTCTGAATAATGAGAAATCTCTAAATAAATGATTAGTTTTTGAAAAAGCATACATATGCAAAAGAATTGTTTGAATTTACGATCGGATACTGATGGATTATCATGCGTATGCTACAATGTTAAGTTGACCAATTAATTCGCTTCTTTAAAATTTTCTTATATACATTTGTTTCATGACTTTCTACTCTTTCTTACCAATATATTTTATGTTTTAAGTTTATATCTCATAAATTTTCAATGGAACATGTAATTTGTTTTGTTTTGCGGAGTGTCCATCTTTCAATTGAAATTTGTCCGTTAGATGCTTCTAATTATCTGAGCAATACAGTTGAAATTTTAATCAGTATTAAAATGGATAATAAGTTGAACATTGTTTTAAATATTAAAAAGTAATTTAATGTTAATTATTAATGAAAATTTCCAAAGCTTCATTTTAATGTTGAATTTTCCGTTTGAGGCGAGTTACTTAATTTAATTTTATTAATATTGATTAGTTGTTAATTTATAATATTGCAAATCAGATTCCACTACAGTTGGGAATCTAATAGTGACTCACTTTTGACGGAAGGATCAATAATAATGATTTAAAAGATGTATTATTACTGAGAATGATTCGGAAAAGAGCCGAAATGTTTAATAAAGAAGGTTACACTTTATGTAAATTAAAGATTTGAATTTAATCTCTGGCATCTTCATCGGTCTTGACTTTCATTAACCTTGAATTTATTGTTTATTTTTATTTTTAAGATTGTGAGTCTGTTAATAATTTGATACATAGTAAAATTATATTTTAATGAATTTAAAAAAGAACAAGATTCAATTATGATGTTTCTCTACGAAAATTTAATTTGATTCTTTGATTTATTAAGATCGTATAATTTCTGTCTCTTTTTATCTCTTTCTATCTCTCTGTCTTTCTCTTTCTCCCTTTCATTCTATAACAGTTCTCTTTTGTGCGAAAAAGATAAAGATCGATTTTCCTGCTAAGTGGTTATAGCTCAAAAAATCAGTTTACACGTACTTCGCGATCTCCTAATTCAGCGGATAATTTCCCATCAGAAAATGATTTATTTTCCCATTCCGGAACATAGTTCTCTCTTGCGTGTAAAGGGCAGGGGGGTAGCGTAATTGCAGCTCAAAAATTAAGAATTATATATTTTTGTCAGATTTATGCCAAAACCAAAAAAAAATGAAATTTTAGCTGTAGTGCTATTTTTAATGACTTAATGACTTTATTTAAAATGACTTACCTCTTGAAGACTTTCGAATTGTTTTGAGGATAGGAGATGGAGCTCAAAAATCGAAAGAACGCTGGTTTAAGAACTCATAAAGAGCTATTAATTCTGAGCCTACGAACAATTTCCTATTGTTGATTTTAAGGAGTAGGAGGAGGAGTGGACGTTCCCTTCCCACTTTTAAATTAAGATTTGTGCTAACTGGGACAAGCTCAAAATTTTTTTTTGCGGGGTTTGAAAGCTGAAACAGCTCCTAAGTTAAAGCTTTCCAACTCATGCCTCAAATCCCCTTGCCTCTTGCACGCTCGTGTTTGTCTTTCACCATGGGCCCAATACTTCCCTTCTATTCGTGCACCATCGCGGCAGTTTAGTCTAGACACGATTTCATCGAAAGATAGAACGTATCGGAAAAGTGATAAAAGCAAAAGAAGCCGATTTATGACTTATTTTTCGTTTGGAATCTCTATTGATCCTAAGAATTATATTTATCGTTAAAATCTTGATGGTGGATCACTATCATGTGATCATTAGGAAGGTTCTGTCTTAAGGACTACCGCAGACAAAATTCCATAATAGTATACGTAAGGTGTAAAGCTCTGAATCAATCAAGATATTACTTTAGATCTACGTTCTGATGGAAATAGAAATAGCACAAACTTATATAAATTTGAAATTTGTCTTACGAATAAATTTACTGTTACTTTTATTTCTGTCAAATTACGTAGATCTAAAGCAATATCCTGATTGGCTTAAATTCACGTCTTAAGGTTACTGTTATAGAAATTTTTTTTGTGGCCCTAAGTCTTATGTATTGTTTTTATTTCAGCACGGGAAAAAAGGACAGCTGAACAAGATATGATAAAATTGGTTTTAGAGAGAGTATATCAAATAGATAGAATTTTTTTAATGGAGATTCCAAAAGAAGATTTCTTACGAGTTGTAAGATTAGTCCTAAACTCAACGTATTTTAGTTTTGACGGATTTATTTATAAACGGAAATTTGGGACCTCTGTAGTATCTTCATTCTCCCCTATAATCGCGAATCTAATGATGCAGGACTTGCAGACAAAAGCTTTAAGTAAAATTCCAAGATTTTATTTTAGATATATGGATATAGTAATGGCAATTCCTTCTCATTGATTTGACAATTGACACCTTTAACTCCTTTCATCCATGTTTGCAATTTACGTTAGAAATTGGGGTGGGGGGGGGGAGTAGAATTAATTTCTTAGACAATTTCATCAATTGCAATAATTCTGTAAAATTTGACTGTTAACACAAACTGACCTTTTCGGAATGGTTCCTCAATTTTTTATCCTCATATCCTCATTCGCCTTCAAAAGAGAGGCACAGTGATGGGAATAATTGACAGAATCTTCTTTTTATTACATCCAAGATTCCATTACAAAAATATGAAATTTATAGTTGAGAGTTTTTTAAAAAATAACTATCTTATTGAATTCATTTTTGGGACAAGTAACGCTCGTCTATTTATTATTAGTGTAAATAGAAAGACTAATAATAAAACAAAAAAAAATAGATCTGATAACAATGAATGATAAAGAAGAAGTATCTTCATGATTTTTATTATCATACATTCCAAAAAGAGAATTCAATTCAATTTAATTTCAGAGAAATTCAATACGATCAGTAAAAGTCAAAATTGCAGATTAGCGTTTTTTAGCCTTAATAAATTGGATACCTATATTAAAAGTCGAAAGGATCCTTTCAAAACTATCCAAAAAGCACTGCAATACTTCGTATGTGAACCAAACTGGAAGAAAGTTACAAACAAAAATACAAAAACATCATAACGATATTAAATGTACTATAGATAATTAACAAATATTCACTAATTACACAACACAGAATTGAATCAAATCATGATTTCAATTGGAATGATATTCAGACTTTAAATACAGAATCATTTTTAGGAAGATGTCAGAGATGCTTCATATTAAAATGTAAAAAAAGGCATTAATTTACAATTAAACACAAATTGTCTACATAATGTATTTGGTGAAACTAAACAATGCATATGACATTAATTTTATTTTATAGAAAGAAGTAGTTAACAATTTTTGGTAATGAAATTTGACTTAGATACTCAATTTAACGAAACAATTAATTTAACGGAAAGGTAATAAAACGGAATAAGTTTAGGAATAAGTAATTTTTCAATAGCTGCCCTTTCAATATTTCTCCTACATTTGTGTGACATAAGATCTCAGACACTTGAGATATTGTAAACATGTTATTGTATCTAAAACAGTCAGGACATGTTACATTATTAATAAAATTCACCGATTTGCACGTGGTTTAATATCAATTCAAGTAACTTTCAAGCTTATATGCAGTTATCTCGATTATCTCGATATATGTTGAGATTATTTCTTGAGAATAAGTATCGCTTTTCTTTTAACATAGAAATTAACATAATCACTCAACATATGTGCATTAGCAGACAATTGCCATTCGAGTCCTGGTAATTTGTGAATGATTTATCTTTATAAACCAATGAAATCTACATTAATTTATTTAAGCTTCACTGATGACTCAAAAAGAATCGAAAAAAAATGTTTGAAAAAATTGTTTTTATATATATTATTTGATAAACAAATTGTAAAAAGTTGTTATTAATTTGCGCATCGTTAACCGCGCTATATTCTCATTAACCCGTTTCTTTGTTTAACTACTGTTAATTAGTCATTAAGAGTCCGTTGTATATTTATCATTTGTTTTAATATCCATATTAACGTTAATGCATTTAGTAAATAATAAATAAAATTTTGCTTTTTTTTAGTTAAATTCTTTGTTTAATTAAATTAACGACATATGCACACACACACACACACATATATATATATATATATATACATAGAGAGAGAGAAAGAGAGAGAGAGAGAGAGAGAGAGAGAGAGAGAGAGAGAGAGAGAGAGAGAGAGAGAGTATATATATATATCAAAAGTCTGGAAACGAATATCTCAAAAGCAAAGCATTTTTGAGAAAAATATTTCTGTCAAAAGTTGTAGAGTTTAAAAAGATCTATTTACCGATCACATCTGTTTAACTTTGGACGACGTTGTTAAGGTCAGATCAAATAGATTTTTTTTAGCAAAATATCCTATTTTTGATGCCAGAATCTGATGCTTATTTTACAATGTGTTTTTTGTTTTCTATTTCTTGCTTTTTACTATTTTTTACATCTTGTTTTTTTGCTTCTTATCCGATTTTTTATTTTATGTTGCTCGAGATTAAAGTTAACGAACTTCGGAAGGAACGTAGCAAGAAATACAATTATCGATAAAATGGTTTAAGTTACAAGATTTGAAAGTTACACTACCGCCGGCATTAGCATTATGCAAGATATCCGACTGAGCTAAAATCTCTTGAACCTTCGGGATCATATTCTGAAACATTTGTCAAGATCAAGATCATTGAATATTATTTCTCTTATTTTCATTTTTACACTAAAAATTCATTTTTACGTAAAAATAAAAATAAAAAGTACAACCTTCAATGACTTTAATCTTGATAAATGATATCCATGATTCTGAACAGCATTCAAGAGGTTTTCAAGAGGTCGTCGGACACTTTGGGTAATGCTAATGCCGGCGGTACTGTAACTTTAAAGTATCATAACTCAAAAAATACTTAACGAAAAAATATTTTCTTTTATATTGTTTTGAAAAGCTCTCGACATCAGCTATTAGATTTTGCCATCAAAAATAGGGTATCCCATTAAAAATAAGTCGATGTGACTTTGACGACACCATCCAAGTTCAAATCAATAAAATCTTCTTATGTCCCACTTCGAACCATACAACTTTTGTTTGAAACATTTTTCCATTACATTATTTATAAAATGGGATGGACATCCTGTATATTCATATATAAAGTGTATGCGTGCATATGTGTGTGTGTGTGTGTGTGTGTGTGTGTGTGTGTGTGTTATAATGACTCATATTTTACGAAAGAATATTTGGTCTGCTTGAAAAAAACGACTAATTCTGTTGATTTGTAATTTAAAAGCGGACATCTATGTCATAAAATATAATTTCATATTTAATA
Organism: Atta colombica; assembly: GCF_001594045.1. Classification (NCBI taxonomy): domain Eukaryota; kingdom Metazoa; phylum Arthropoda; class Insecta; order Hymenoptera; family Formicidae; genus Atta; species Atta colombica. The sequence continues at coordinate 906,077 of NW_017259544.1, read as the reverse complement.
CAGTTTTTGATACAAGATTCATACGAGATTGACAATTACGAACCATAATTGCAGATGTGAAGCTTATTTTTATTTGTTTTCATATTGATTCATCTCTGAAAACGAATTACATAATATGTCTGCTGTTGTTTATTTTTGTTCATAGTGACATTTGCAATCGCGATGTAAACTATTATATTTTCTAAATTAAACTATGAAAATATACTGTGTACAAATATTTTTTATCTCTAATACGTACTTCTATATTATTAATTACAAAAAGTAAAATTAATAAAATATGGTACAGAAATAGTAAGAATAAAATCGAATTCGTTTATTCTTATTCCCAGATTTTATAAACATTCATAACATTTTTTTATAAATAAATATATATGACATTTATGTCTGCAATTATCACATACGATATCCGATACGCTTTATATATATAAGGGAATATATAAGCAAAGCGAATGTTCTGGGCAAAGCGAATATTTTTTATTTTCGCTTATCCATCTGAGATAATGCTATGAGTTTCTAATTATTGAAGTAATGACCGGCGACGCCATGAAAGTGCGAAACAACATATGATTGCGCTCGTTTGTTTGATAGAGAAATAAAAGAAATTATGTGTTTTCTTGCGATCTTCGCTAAAATACATAGCTTAATTATTAGCAATAATTGTTTCTTAATCAGTGTAAATTATTCTTTATATTAATTCTCTGTCTTTAAATGTGTATTCAAGGTTAAAATTAAAATTTTTTTACTTGTTACTTATTCTAATCTTTCCAAATTCACATCAAGTAGGTTTTTTGGGCAAAGAATACCCAATATGCGATTGCACTGAAAATATCGGGAAGACGGAAAGACAGACGATCTTTCGAACAAAAGGCACATAATTGTTTACATTTCACTTTTATTTTTTTTTCCACAATGCACTATAATATGTGTTCTGAAGAATATACCGACTCATTGTCCAAAGATTGAATCCAATGCAGTCAGTACATCAATGGGCTCATCAAGGCTGCACATATAGAAGATTTGGCAGTTACTTTTGTGATGACTGCCGACATTGATTTTGATTATTTAATTCCGTCCTCATTGCTCGAATGACCCATCCATTTTGGAGGGGGAGGGGGGGGGTCAGACAAAGTGGATAGTTTCTCTTTTTTTATGCTTTGACTGAAAAGATATTTAAATATTTAAGTTTTTATTTTAATTTAATTTCAAAGTTGATTAATGGAATTATGAGAATAAAAAAGGTTTTTGATCTTAATTTTAATTGTGCATTTTTTTTTCCCAAATCTTAACATATCTGCTTTGTTTGAACTTTCTCTACATATATTTTCTGATTGAAAATTTTTTCTGCTTTGATAAAATATTCAGCGTATCTCTCATTACATTTTTATTCGATATTACGTTTAATTTATTTCTCTTATACTTCTTGCTTTCAATGGATAGAAAACAAACAGAATTGAAGAATTTTATATTTTCACAGTAAGTTTACGCTAAATTTACGGTCTGATCATCCTAGATATGCAAAAGTCTCTTATTCAAGTTCAAGACTTGATATTGCGGGGACATAGTGTCATTCAGGATTGGCCTAAGCAATGCGTATGTAATTCGTTGGTGGTCTCTCTATGGTAGCAAGCGCCGTAATTTCGTATCGCTTTGAGGCACTAATTTAAATACATATTAATACAACGCGTATATGCAATATCCGCCCACTGCTGCGCGGGACACAGAGCCACGAACGGCGGACTTTGCCGGCGTGAGAGCACGACTTTGCGTGCTAACCAATCAACATGCCGGGCTATGCATACGAACGAACCTGTCGACGGCTTGCACACCGAATAAATTCGAATACGCCATGCATTCGCGTTACGCGCAATAATGTCAGTTTAACAGGCGGCCCTGAATGAAGCAATGAGACTGTGTGGAATAGCATGATAGTGCGCGTTACAGCGCGAAATTTATCGCAAAAGACCACTTATTTAGAGAATACATTACTTTTGCGTCTTTTAGCCATTAATATTCTTTTTAGGTATCACATAGATCTAAAATACATACTCAGAAGTATTCAGAACAACTTTATCAATAAAAAAAATTTCTTTATACGTTGTATAAATATCCTCGAAACTTCACTTTTGTACATTTATTCAATTTATAAAAAACTATTAAAAATTTCAAATAATATCTGATCCTTTAGTCTGTTTAATCAATGTAACCGAAATTTGCAATTCTGTAACCCATTGTATTCTTTAATACAAGAACGTGGGAATTTTATGATGGATTGTTGTCTTTACGTTATATTAAGATCTGACATTTATCGAGCTGAACGTGAAACTGTTGACTGAATGAAGCGAACTACAAAGTGACAACTTGAAAGATTTCCGATTTAGTAATAAAAGTCTACGTCATTCGCAACGATTGTGAATGATAAATTGCAATCTTCGACGATGAGGTAGAGAATAAGTGAAAGAAAACAAAATATCTACAAGTACTTTCGATCCGTGACATTTTTTATAAACACTCTCTTCCAGCAATTACGATGGCAATTTTGATGATTTTTTTCGATGTCTTATTTAAGGACAATTTATTTAAATGATATTTTATAATTTTTTAAATGCGTACTTAGAAGATGACAGTATATTATCTTTGTAATTATTTATTTCGTACAATAATGTTGTTTAAATTGCTTGTTTATTTAATCGAGATTCCTTTCGCTCAAAATGAAAGATGATGCTAGTAACAAGACAAGTTGATCGCTCGTATATATATTTTTCTGTTACGTAATAGATTTCTCTCTACGTCACATTTCGTTTCGGGAAAAGTCTCTCTCGAATCGAAATATGATTTAGTCAATATTTTCAAGAGGGAAAGAAAGAGGCTCAAATTTAATCTCTATATTACGAATCTTCTTTGTTTAGGAATAGAAATATTTATGAATATAGGATCGGGATTTATAAGAAACAAAAGTTTATTTGACGGGATGGAAGAGAAGGATATTTTCATTTTAAAATATCTCTTTTAGAATATATTTTTATTCATCTTTTTTTATTGTTAAATGCCATTTCACCGAAATTTACATAAAGCAACATTTATGTTCTTTAATAAATGTTCGGAAATTGTGATTGTCGACTTCCGACAAGTTCTTATGGAATACATTAAAATTCGTTCATCATTTTAGAGCCAAATAAGGGCATTTCTTGCGCCACTTCGTTTCTTTTGTCGTTGTGGTGAATGGAAAAACTTCTGGTATTCCCCGGTCGACAGTAAGATCGTAGATTCTTGATGCAGCCTTTCTACTAAAGAAAGAGAAATAAAGGGAAGGCAGAGGGAAATCCCTTGGAAAAAGTACCTTAGCTGTTGCGTCTTGAGAAAGGATCGTCTAGAGGAATATAGTTGAGCTCGCGATCGTTGCGTTAAAAACTTTCTTTTTTTTCTTTCGTCTCGTCCAGCGCGTTCATTCTTTTCTCGCAACGCAGACGTGTCGGTGCGAGAGCCGGTCGGCTGCAAAAATGCAAAAATATTTAAAATGTTATCTCGCGGCGGGCCGCGAGCCGCATTCAAAGTTAAGACATTAAATGTATATTAGTACCGTTATGCCGGCCATTTAACTCTCGAGCTTATTATATATTTATACATATATTTATACATGTATATTTATACATGTATATGTATTCATGCTCCAGCGATTCTTTTGCTCTATGCCTCTCGGTTTACATAATAATAGGAGAAATTTTCCATGTGAAATAAATAAATAAATATACATATAGATACATATGTAAAAACTTTCGACGTTAACATTTTTTTACTTTATAACATATAAGTGATATGCCCGATTTTTCATTATCTGGTTAACTTGTGATTAATCCTAACCACAACATCAGGTTAGAATTAACCCGATATTTTACACAATAGGTTCTATCTGTAATAATGGCATAGATGAAACTCAATAGGTGAAACATCGGGTTAATCTTAATCACAAATTAATCAGATAATGAAAAACTGGGCTATAGAGATATCTATTAAAGTTTAAGTATCACATATCGATGATGTCTTTTGAAGAATTTTGTAAAAATATACGTATTATTAATTCATATATGTGAAGTAATTGAAATATTAATAATCACTAATTTATAACTATAAAATAATAAAACATTTTGCATTCTTTATATGCATATGTTGATAATAAAATCTGTTATTTATTATTAGAAATGTTTGTGTGAATTTTATAAAGAATAACGAATACGTTTGAATTAAAAAATTCATTTACAAAGTAAAGATATCATTTATTATATTTTTATATATTTTTAAAATAAATATAATTAAACTGCTTTGCGATAAATAATGAGTCTTTTTAAATATGATCTATGAAATGTAAAATTTATACAAGTATAATTTCTACATACAGAGTATAATTGCCAAAATAATTGCCAAATATTTCATGAGCAGGTAGAGCGGACTAAACTGAATCGAAAAATCCTTTACCATTTTGCAAATCCTTTACTATCGCAAAATAGAAGACTTTTCTTCTCAGTTTAATCCATTCTATCCCTGTGCGAAAGATTTATTGTTACTTTTAGAATACCCTGTATATGCAAAAAAAATATTGTATAACTGTATATTTAAAAAATAAATAAGAAAATGTGTTTTCTTTTCACCAATTGATTCATCTCGTTATTCTGTTT
>NW_017259544.1:900393-901367 GCF_001594045.1 Atta colombica | reverse complement strand
TTATAATTTATAAATTAATTAATAGTTATTTAATAATTTATGTCAATATTCCAGAATAAAATATAAAATATCTCGTAATTAGTTTTTTATATCACTACCTTAAGTGAAAGTTAATATAATGTTTTTTATGCAGAATAATTAGAGGAATCATATTATGTAAAAAAAAATCATACAATTCCATTTAAAAAAGTGGAAATGATTTTGAAATCTCTAAAGCGCCTCCACCCATAAAAAAACTATTAGTAGTACATTATATCTCTCTTAATGCTATACAATTTCAATAAATATATTATTTCATATGTTTAAAAATAGGAAATATTCTAAGTAGACAAAGTTCTGCTCCTGTATATAGAGTGTTTCAGAATTAGCGGATACGGATTGCATACCGTAATTATATGTGTCAAAAGAAGCAATTTTTTCTTCTGACAAAATTGCGTTCAAACAGTACTTATTAAATGAGAGTGATTTTAAGTTATCGAATAAACGTTCCACGTTATACATCGATCAGGAGCAACGCGTATACAGGCGGCTCAGTGTATGCTCGTTATTATTTCGCTAAAGATTTTATAAAAACTGAGCATGATATTTAAATATCACTATTTTGAATATAATTTATTTAAGAAGAGAATGTTTTCTAATTGATATCGCTGAAGAAACGACTAAAAATAAAATAAATTGATTAGACAACTCGTGAATAATTATGATATTTACATATCATACATAGTTTTTATAAAATCAAAATAGTAAAATAATGATATACACGCTCATACGCCGAGTCACGCCATATATGTATGCCGCCCCTGATTTATGTAACATGGAGCGCTTATTCGATAACTTAAAATTGCTCTCATTTAAAAAGTACTGTTTGAACGCAATTTTGCCAGAGAAAAAAGTTGCTTCCTTTTGGCATACAATCACAATGCAATTCGTGTCTGCGAATTCTGAAACATATATATATATATATATATATATAT
>NW_017259544.1:898882-900184 GCF_001594045.1 Atta colombica | reverse complement strand
TATATATATATATATATATGAAATTCGTTACAAGTTGAAAATTTGCGTATGTTTCGATCCGCATTTAGAATCCTCTTCAATAGTAAAAACCTTTAACATATAGTAAGATTTTTCTACATTACGTGGAAACGTGTCAGTTATTCGGTAGAAACAATCATTGCAAACAACAAGAATTGCTTTTCCGTCAATTACAATCACATCCATCAGATATTTCATTAAATCCATCGAATATTTATCCATTAAATTACCTGATTTACTGTAATATAAATAATGAAAAATACGATTGTAAAGTAAAATTGCAAAGTGATTATACTGATATAATAAACTTATATGAAAGTCTCAGATGGAAGTATCTAGCGATGTTATTAGTATGAAAGTCATAATTAAAATGCGAGTATATATCTAAACAATTACATATTGACTCATTGCTAAGTTTTGTTTAAAAGGGAGAACCGTCATGTCTTTGATGTTAAACAAGCATGTAAAGGATCTAAAAATTCTTTTTTTACATTCAGTTAATTTTTGTTTATATAAATAAAAATTATTTCCGATAATAGTCATTTATTTAAAATACTTTCTTTGTCTAGAATTTGTATATTTTCCCAATGAAATTTCATGGGAATTTCAATCTGTGCTCTGATTACAGAATGCTGCGTCGTATTCCAGTTTATGTGATTTGGAAATGATTTTTATATATAAACAAAAAATGGACTGAATGTAAAAAAACGATAAAACTTTTTAGATTCTCTATATGCTTCTTTAATATCAAAAACGTGATGTTTCCCCTCTTAAACAAAATCTACCAATGAGTCAATATGTTACTGTTTAAATATATTTTCGCATTTTAACCATGACTTTCGTACTTATAACATCGTTAGATGATTTCCATCTGAGATTTTTATGTAAGTTTTAATTATTATATCCGTATATGTATAATCGCTTTGTGTCATCATATCATGTAATCATATTTTTAATTGTTCATACTACACATACTGTAAATCAGGTAATTTAATAAACATCTGATAAAAAAAATCTGATGGATGCGATTATAATTGAGGAAAAAGTGATCCTGGTTGTCTGCATATGATTATCTCTAACGAATGATCGACATCGTTTCCACGTAATCTAGAAAAATCTCACTATATGTTAAAGGCTTTTACTGATGAAGAGGATCCTAAACGCGCGAGTCGAAACGTATGGAAAATTTCAATTTGTAATGGATTATAAATTGTATAATATACGCAATAATAATTATAAATATACGTATATATAAATATATGTACACGTATATATATATATATA
>NW_017259544.1:895155-898859 GCF_001594045.1 Atta colombica | reverse complement strand
TATATATATATATATATAGAGAGAGAGAGAGAGAGAGAGAGAGAGAGAGAGAGAGAAAGAGAGAGGAAAGACCTCTATTATGAGATACTGAGTTCATATTGGATAAATAGAATCTATGGGCAGAATTTAAAATAATAATAGGTCATTTTGTAGAGAATTTAATAAGCTTTAGGATAATATTATGTAAAATTTAATTCAAATTCTATTTTTTTGAAATTAAAGAAATGTAAAAGTGAGCAAATCTCAAAATCAAAAAATTGCGCTTCTAATATGAGATGCTCCCAAAAATTGATAATAAAAATATATCAGTATTGCAATTAAAACTTTTATTTGATGTTTCTAAAATACAAACAAATATAATGTGAGCGAAAAATGAGCTGAATTATACCCAGAATTTCAAGTAGTTGGAACCAAGCATTACAGAAGCACTCGATATTCATTTTGGTTTTTATTATTATATATAACATTTATACTTTAGCAACGATTTTCACAATGACAAGAGTATAGATCATTTCATATTAGAAATATACTGGGTATCTCATTTTATGATTTCCATGCCTTACGGTTTTATGATCATCATATCTAACTTCTGTAATTAATTCAACATATCCTGTATTTTTTTATTAGTACGGTTTTACTCTATCGCCACATGAAGAATTTATTGCCAAATATTTACTTATTAAATACTAAACGAAGTTTAAAGTCCCATCTTAATGAAACTTAAAAATATCCAAATTCTAAAATCTTTTTTTATAATGACTACAGGCATGATCTAATCATGAATTTTCCACTAAATAAATAGTTTTCAATCCTAAAGCAATAAATAGTGGAACCAATAGATAGCGTTTATTAGATCACCAGAAAAACCATTATCTCATATTAGGCGCCTATCAAATAATAGAGGGCTTTCCTATATATACTAAGAACGTCCGTGTCTCGCGCCGTAGCTTAGCGCCGAGACACTACCAATGTCTCCAGATATATTAGAGTGGATCGAAAAATTTTTTTTAAATCGATTAGGTTAACTATAATTTGGGTAAAATTTTATTGAAATCAATTAATATCTTTAGGTTGCCCCTCGACTTAGAAATTAGTAAAATACATTTCTTGAATACATCAAATTTAAAAAAAAATACAATTTTAATACAATTTAGTATACTACCTGTTCTTTTTTGATTCACTGAACACGAATCGGAGGTTAAAAGTACACATTTCAAAATACGGATTGAATATGATATAAAATATATGATATAAAATAATAATTCTTACCTCATATTTTCTACATCCAACTAAGGGAAAAAAAATTAAATCAAATAATAAATAAATCAGATTTGATTAAGTCTAATCGAACCAAAATAAAATACTATAATACATAAAATAATATTTCAGATTACGATTACATTTATTAACATTTGTTATTAACATTTGTTTGTATATACAATTGTACGTTTATTAAATAGTGATTTAATTCTTGCATTATGTACTACATGTAATATTATATATAGTTGTATATAATGCAAGAATTAAATCATCATATACAAACAAATATTAATAAATGTAATTATAATTTGTTTTCAAATTTTCCTATTGCCAATGTTGAGTTATTTTAAATTTGAAATATTATTTTATGTATTCTACTACTTTACCCTGATTTGATTAGGCTTAATCAGATCTGACTAATTTTATATTTGTAGGGACATATTCAAAAAGTATCCGGTATCCAGTATTATCTGGCACTTTTTTACTATATGATCGGATAATCGGATATCATTAGTGTTCGAGAATTTATTCAGTTGAAATTTTATATTATTAAATTATTGATTTTTTAAATATATAAATTCTGTAAATAAAAGTACACATACTTATAATGCTATAATATCTTATATATTGCAAAAGTACAACTTCCTTTTTTTTTACATTGCCGAACTCTGATCGGATATCCGAAAAATATCGAATATTGACTCGAAAAGTTGCCTTCCTGAATATCCGGATATTGAATATCCGATGATTTTCGAATATTCTGATATTTGATAATTTTACCCTCCGGTGCATCTCTAATTTATAATTTATTTGATTTAATTTTCCTTTAGCCTGGATAGATGTAAAGTAAGAATTATTATTTTATGTTGTTATATTAGATCTGTATTTTGTAAAAAATGTGTAACATCGGATTTAGCAATCAAAAAAGAACAGGTAGTATCAAATTGTATTGAAATTTAAATATTTTTTTAAATTTTGACGCATGTATCTAAGAAATACATAAATTTAATAATTTCAAAGTTGAGAGACAATTTGAAGATATTAATCGATTTTGATGAAATTTTGTCCAAATCATTGATGTTCATAGCTAACTTTTGGGAAGTATTGTTAATCGATTTTCAAATTTTTTTTCGGCTCACTTTCATATATCGAATGTTCAAAATAAAGCATTACATTTTTATTTCGGAAACACGGCATTATTTAGAAAAATTATTCAAAAGTGATAGAGTTCAAGAAGGTCTATTTACTGATCTTATTAGTTTGATTTTGGGTGGCGTCGCCAAGGTCAGGACACATCGATTTTTTTAAATAGAATATCTTATCTTCGATTCTAGAATCTAATAGAATCTAATAGATGTCGAGTGCTTTCCAAAATATTATAATAAAGTTATTTTTATTGAGTACTTTTCGAGTTATGATGCTTTAAAGTTACAATACCACCGGCATTAGGTTTAACTTAGAGTTACTCAAGGTGTCCGATCGATGGCTGAAACTTCTTGAATGTTGTTCAAGATCATGTCTTGAATAACATTTATTAAGATCAAGGCTATTGAAGAGTATTTCTTTTTTTTTATTTTTACACTAAAAATTTATTTTTACATAAAAATAAAAATAAGAGATATAACTTCCAATGATTTCGATCTTAAAAAATGGTATCTAGGACATTATCCTGAACAACATTCAAGAGGTTTGTTTTAATTGTCAGTCAAACACCTTGGATAATGCTAATAGCCGCGATACTGTAAGTATCTTTCAAGCATCATAACTCAAAAAATACTTAATAAAAAACTATTTTTTATATAGTGTTTTGAGAAATTCTCGATATCAGCTATTAGATTCTGGGAACAAAAAGAGATGTTCCATTAAAAAAATCGATGTGACTTTGACCTGACCTTGGCAATGTTACCCAATGTCAAAGTGATAAGATCAGTAAATAGATCTTTTTGAACTCTACAACTTTTGTCTGAATAATTTTTCTCAATAATGTCGTGTTTACGAGATAAAAATCTGTAACTCCTTTTATGTTAAAAACATTGTAATTTATTTTTCATAACCACAAAATAATTTATTTCATAGTATTTTTATATAACTAACTACATTTGGGACCATTTTGGCATTTTATCCAGGTTACACCATATGGAGGCAAAGTCCGCTTGACATTTCTCATTTTTATTTTTTTTTATTTACAAATTTTTATTAGAGATGCCAAGCAGACTTCACGTAGTGCATCCTGGATAACGCTAAAATGGACCGAAATGTAGTTATTTATGTGAAGATGCTATGAAATAAATTGTGATTATAAAAAATAAATTACAGTTTTTTAACATAAAAAAATGGTTATAATTCAGAAATGACTTATTTCCGAATCTATATTAATAAAATCTATGGCTTTTTTTCTTTTTTTTCTTCTTTTTAAGCCCCAAGTCACTCTCCGAAGTATCGCA
>NW_017259544.1:888908-895055 GCF_001594045.1 Atta colombica | reverse complement strand
TATTATTATTTTTATTATTAGTACAAATATGAATTGAGGTTAAATGCCATTTAAATTTCCTTTATTAATGTGGTTATTTTTTATTCACTATTGGTTTAGTAACATTTAATGCACATGTACAGAATGCAAAATATCTGCTAGCGTGAGTATATATAGTAACATAAAAGTTGCTTTGAAAACTGCAAAAGCAGATGAACATTGTCGACTGTTCGCCGAGTGTTTTGTTGCGATGAAAAAATAGAACTGTTAGAACATTATGAGTATACTTTTATCTTATCATTTATGTCCGCATGTATGTCATTTCGTTTGTGTTGTATGGCATTATGACGGCAAAATGCTATTGTCAAACTTTAGTCTTCTTGACCGGGGCATTATTTGTCCTTCTGCATGATTGTCCTGAGGTATCATTAAACAAGCTAAACTTATATAAAAAAAAATTTGCACGTATAAAGAGTGAAAATTATATAGATTTATGTATTAATTATATTTAAAATATAGAATCTAAAATTATTCTAAATGTGTTCCTTTATTTAATATAACAACCTTATTACATTTATTTTTCAATAATGAAACAAAAGAACATTAAGTTATAGTTGTTTTAAAGATATGAAATTCAAAACATTCTTTTGTTGTAATTTAGAGTATTATTTATGATATTTTGTGTTTAACTCTCTTTGTACTTTCTGCGTACGTTCGATTCGAATAATGGCAAGAATTGGCGAATGACAGTAGATGAAAAAGCTTTTAGTATTCTAAAATTTCTTCTGCGTTGGCTACTACAATTGTCCTTTTCAAGATTGCAGACTGTGACTGCCGTTAACGAGCGAATGATTTTTTAGCGCAACGGAACAAGACCGCGAATCGAGAATAGCATAGGAATGTACTATGCTGTACATACGAAAATAAACTGTTCTTGTATATTCATTAATAAGGGAAATTTGTTCAGCTGTAGATTTCTAAATTGTAAATCCAATCATCATTTTTGTTAGAATATTTTCGATTATTTTTCGAAGAATATTTCGTAGCATAGTTATGCTTGTCTCAACGAAAGTTATTATTAAAATTAGTTAAGACTTATTGTAATTATTTACAAAATAATTACATATGCTCGTATTTCATCTATACAACTTAATAATTTTATATGTACATATGCAATTATAAGAGACTACTAAATACAAAGTGATCATTAGGATTGTGTTAAAATAAGTCATTATATTTGTTCTGCTTCGTTTCGACGATTGTTTTTCTGATTAGAATCGTATATTTGAAACTCGTCAAATTCATTTTACTCGTTAAATTGTTGTTCAAGTCAATTTATAGCTTGAGACACAATTGTAAAGTACAAGGAATAAGGATAGAAAATAAGATATTTTAATGTATCAGAAATATTCTCGTATATTCTCTGACAGGTCTCTGACAGGTTGGAATTTGATATTCTCTTTTTCTATTATCTGTACTTTTTAATTGTATGTTAATTATATGTTAATTTTAATTGTATATTATTTTATGAGTGTCAATGTGAATGCATTAACCAAAAACAGAATGTTATTAACGTGAATAAATAATGTTCTTATTGAGTGCTTCTACAGAGACGAAAATTATACAGAAGTACATCATGTATTTCATGAATCTAAAAAAGTTTTGAGCAAATGTTTACTTACAAAAGAAATTTTATACCAAATATCAAAATCTGATTTTATAAAACTTTGTATATACATTTAGATGTAGAAATAAATGAATAAATTTAAAAATAAGTTAATGCGAAAAAAAATGATTTAAGGGATGAAATCATTCTTTATAGATATAGTGGTTTTTAATTTTTTTCATATTTTAAAAATTATTCAAGATATCAAAAAATATTTTATACAAAAGTTTTATAATCATTATATCTATTTATCTAATATCGTTATCTAATCATTATTTTTTCCTAGATTACGAACAATACCAAATGATTGTTATACATTTTTAGTCGTTTAAAACGAACCCAAGTGAAATTGCTCCGTCAGGTTTTTGAGAAAATTGATACTAAATGTGTTATTATGTGTTTTTTGAGCTGAAATATCTCAAAAATAATGATAGAGCAATTTCATTTACAGATTCATTTTTAACGACAAAAGTCTGTAAGATTTATCTGCTTTGTTGTCAGCTTTATACAAGAAACAACAGTTACAATGTAAAAAGGTACTTAAATCCATAGATAGATAAATATATGAGGAGTTTTCAAAATGTTTTTGTCCAAATGCGTTTTGTGTAAAATTTTATTTTTTATTTTAGAGATGACGTAGTGTTCAGTGTTGAATGACTTATAGTATAAGCTACTCTAAAATATTCGGAAAGCATTTTTTCATTGTTAATTTATATGCTGAAAAAATATAGATATTTTGAAGTGCTTTATGTTTTTTAACTGGAAATAAACAAAATGCATTTGTTTAATATTTTTAAGCTTATTCTATAATGTGTTCTTTGTTTACTATTTCTTGCTTTTTATCTCTTGCTTCTTTCTTCTTTGCAATCGTTTTATCGACAATTGTATTTCTTGCTATTAGTATTTTTTTGTTTCTTTCGAAGTTTGTCAACTTTTATCGGATGACATAAAACAAAAAACCGATAAGAAGCAAAAAGACAAGATGCAAGAAATAGCAAAAAAGAAAACAAAAAGCACATTGTAGAATAGGCTTTAGCAATTGTTAAGCAATTTTGTTTAATATTTCACATTCTACTAATTGACATATTGTTATTTTCTGTAAAGTACATAATTTTCTTTCTGTAAAGTACATAGTTTTAATGTATGCAGTTTCTTTCTTTCTTGTTTTTTAAAAATTACAAATTTTGGATAAAAGGCATTTTGAAAATTTGCTCCTTATGATTCTTTGAAAACTTCTTGTAATTTGAACAATCATTTACATGTAATAGTTTATGAAGTTGTTCATTATGAATCTAAAATCAAAATTATCACATACAATTTGTTCAAACAATTATTGCTTAAGGCTTAAACAATTAATTATCAAAAATTTGATTTGAATGAAAATATATAATATGCTACTATTAGATTCTATGGAAAAAATGCGCGTAAGTGCATTGCATTATTTTTCCACGATCTCATTTATAAAAGAATACAAACACAGCAAATGATTATTCAAATTGCATAAGTGATCCTTAAAGTGTTACATTTATTAGAGTCCGACCGAAATCTTTACCAAAACTGAAAACGATCACTCATTATGTGTAAGTTTCGGTTGAAATCATAAAGTTCTTGTTCATAAATATTAATTTTAATATGTATAATTATTATTTCAATATTTAAATTATGATGTTTATGAAGAAGTACTTCTATTCTTTGGCCAAAATTGACACACAACCGAAATTTCGGTTTTATATTTTGGTCAAAATTTAATTATTGTTTCAATAAATTATGATATTTATGAAGAAAAAGTATATGATATATGGGCATGTCTATATATATGGCTTTTATAAGATTCGAATTTTTAATTTTGGTTTCGGTTTCGGTTTAGTTTCTACGAAAGTTTTGGTCAAACTCTAATATTTATATCTAATATTATATCTAATATTTATATATTGATTTAAATTCTATCTTTTTCATTGTAATTATATAGCATATTGTACATTATATAGTTTTTTTTATTAAAGCAGTCAATAAAGTGGATGACTCTTATACATTTTTTGTCATTAAAAACGAATTCATAAATAAAATTATTCTATCATATTTTTAAAATATTTTAACTTAAAGATACCAAAAATGCTATTTTTGATACCTTTTCAATTTTTTCAAAAATCTAGACATGATATAAAGCAATTTCATTTACGGATTTGTTTTTAGAGACAAAACTATAAAAATCACTCAATTTTGTTTATGATTGAAAATTCGTATCGGACAATGTAATTAAAGAAGACTTCCAACTTTTCTTTGGATGCGGTTAACCCATTCATGCTAACTCATAAACTAAAAAAAACGATCGATTGAAACGGGGAAGAAAAATGTAACGAGTACTTTCAATTTTAAATTTGGTCACTTTATAGAAAATAAACGTATATTATACAATTATTGCAACTCTAGCATATATTTGACATTTTAATTTTTATCGTTATTACAGCGTAGAAATTTATCTTCATTTCCTGAAATTGTCATTAATTAACAATTCTATATAATTAGAAAAAAGTGCAAGTAAAGATTCTAACTTTATAGATAGAGTTATTATAGTTCATTGCTATAATCACAATTTATTTACCTTTAATACGTAATTTTTAATGACAATGAATTTTTACACTTATTGTTAGTCGCAACAAGTTATATATACTTATGTCAAAGTTATTATTATTGTGATTTTTTTAAAGTACAATAAGTAGACATGTATTGTATGTTTATCAAGCATGTTCGTACTTGACAGTTTTAGGATTATGTACTTCAAGATATCATTCCGTTATTTGAAACAAAGTTAACAACTAAAAAAAAATCAATATCTTTCTTTTTTCAGAAAAGAAAAATTATTTCTTAATTTAACTGAAAATTATTGACTAATTAAATAATATTCTTAACAATATATTCTTAACAAATATCACTTTCGTTTCACAATCCTTAAATAAATCCACCCATTTTTAATTATGACAATGAATTTTTAATTATTTCTTTAAAACAATTCTTTTTGAATTGTGACATTTTTTTTTGTGACGATTTTTTGTGAAGCTAAGTTAGTTCATTTTAATAATTGATAGAATAATATTTGCCGAATTCATGATAGTAACTCGAATACATTTTTCTTTTTTTAATTGTTTCAGTTTTGAAGAGAACAATACATTGACATCAATGTATATCTGTCCATCTCAATATCCGTCTTAACAATTCACTTTCGGTGTAAATCAATATGTACACATTTAAGACATGAGATACATCTAAATATATTGCATGATGTACATACATATTTACTTCGACCTCGCTAGATAGAAACTGACTTTCATCTTATATTCGAGACGCGTGCACGTACATATAATGTGCGTCAGAATCGATAGGCCTGTGTAAACTTTCGATTCGATGAACACAACTTGGTGGTTTCTCGCGGACCGTTTAATGGCATTTCCGTGCTCCCAGAAAGGGAAATATTAAATTCCAAGACGTTGAATTCGTGTATCCGCATACGCTATCGTATTCTAAAAGTGTCTGCAGAACGCTACCGCTTTTCGGCCTACTTTGCAAGACCAATAAAAAAGTGCCATTTGTAAACGGGAAAAACGTAACTTCGTCAACAAATCGACCTTTTTTATCTGCACGTGTACATTATAATAGTCGAGTACTTATGTTCCATTTTAAAACATTATATTTTCACTGTTGTATTTACAAATAATTGCCATTTAAAAGCTCTTGCCAAGTAGCCTTTAGATTAATGTTTGATGTAGAAATTAAATACCTATAACGATTGAAGCTTTAATGCTTAAATAATTCAATGAATTTTATATTATATGTACATGCATATATACCATATTTATATTTATTCGAATTGCGCATCGAATTGTTTTTTCGGACTTGTAAACAATTAAATTACTGTAATAATGTCACAAATTAAATTAAATTGACAAGCAATTTTTAATACTTTGATAATCTTTTCTATTCCGTACGAGTTCTAAGCATTTAGACTACCGAAGTTTAGTAAATATAATATTCTTCGCAATAATCAGTATATGTAAGGAAATAATTCGTCTTTTCTTTCAGGCGACGTAATATAAACAATATTAATAATCTTTTTTAGATCGCATATGTGAGAACACAATTCATACTAGAAATTAAAATGCCTATAATCAAAGCTGGATTTTTAATGCTTAAAATAATTTAACGTGAATTTTATATATACATATATACATTTTATATATGCATACATACTATATTCGTAGTCATTCGAATTGTGCGCCGAATTGGTGGGTACAGTTTTTCAGCACATTAACATCTTTCTAATACGGTGCCTGACATTAAACATCAAATTATTACTAAAAATTGCTTGTCAATTTAATTTAATTTGTGATATTATAGTAACTAAATTGCGTTTATAAATCTGAAAAACCAATTCGATGCGCACTTCGAACGACTATAAATAGGTATGATATATATGTATGTACAATATATAATATATATATATATAT
>NW_017259544.1:886247-888808 GCF_001594045.1 Atta colombica | reverse complement strand
TATATAATATATATATATATATATATATATATATATATACATATATAAAATCACATTGAATTATTTAAACATTAAAGATCCAGCTTCGACCGTTATAGGCATATTATAGACATATTATAGGTTCTATTTCTAGCTTTTATTGGTTGTATTCTTATATGTACGGTTTAAGTAAGATTCTTATTGTTAATATTTCAATATTTGAGATAATTAGAAATTATATTATATAAATCATACATAATTAATCCATTAAGAGGAGTTTAAAGACGATTAGTTATATTGTAAATAGCACTTACATACGATTTAAATGTCATTGCATATCATTATATACTATTACATCAGTACCTCATACACACATACACAAAAACTTTGGTATAGCAATAACATTTTAATTACATGTCCAATTATAATGATATAAATATATGAAGTTTACAGAGTATTAAAAAGTCAAGCGCAGAACTTGTTGCATAAAATTATTTTATATATCGTAATATTAATTACATAAATTTGATATTCAAATCTATTCTCTTAAATTCTTTACATGTTTCGATTGCTTGTTTGAGCCCTCTTCAGAAATTCAATAAATTTAACTACGGATGTGACTTCATCTTCTTAAAGTAAAACGTTTTTTGATAAGCTGTTTCCAAAATAATTAAAGCTGCTCACATAACGGTTGGAAGAATCTGGTTAAGCTGACAATGGAAATTTAAGAAAATTTGTTTCCTTTCAAATAATTAATAGAATCAATTCTTATTCTGGTAAAAACTTACCGGTCGTGGAGAGTTATCAATCGATTGACGTGTACAATACAAAAACTTAAAATCAATCAATGTAATAAAATTTAATATAATAAATAATATAAATTAATGAAAATTATTAGATAGTTGGATACATAAAATAATTTTACGCAACAAAATTAATAATTCTGTGGTTGGCTTTTTAATACTCTGTAAATTTATATAATTGTAATTGTTGTTACTTTAAGCCTTTTATTATTGTACTAATATTTTAGATGTCTAAGTCAAATTTTAAGAACTCTATGTTATTTTTTCGCGCAACCTACTGTGGACTATTATTTCGCAAGTATAGATTGTATAGCTTTTACATATAAAGCAAATGTTACAATGTAGAGTTATCATATCAAAATTTTCAAAACTAGAATTTACAGACCAAAAACGTCGGACATTTAAAATCCCGAACGCATATAAAAATGCGTGTAGATTAGTAAAATTGATCAGAACAGAACAAACAAATAATTATTTCAATAATTATTTAATATTCATTAGTAATACTAATTTAATAAAAAATTGATCAATTATGTAATCGATTATTCTCCTCATATTCAATTATGATTAATCAGCTTTTCATAATTTAAGAATTACTACCTATTGTAAATCAGGATTAATACAAATTAATGGGAGAGGAATTAAAATAAAAAAGATTCTCTAAAATCCTGGACATAATTATCGGACGCTTTTAAAATCTCTCCAAACGTTCCCGGACGTCCTAAAAAAAAAGACGATGTTTCCCTCACAAAAGAAGACGAATAAATCCCCTTCCTCACATTCCGCACACTTTATTCTAGGAATGTCCATGACGGACGTCATTTTGGAATATTGCGATAATCTTATGGTATCCGTTGATGGTCTCTGTATATTTGTACATTTTCTGGTATCCAACGGATATCGTGCTGTGTGGGCCTATCACAACATGACAACTCTGGAACGTCATATTGGATTAATTAGAAATGATAAAAAAGATCTCAATTCGAAATGTTTGGTCGTTCCCGACATAAATTCCAAATACGTATTAATGTAAAGGATTTTCGAATCCTAAAAGAGAAAAAAGTAATTGTTATATAAAAATTATATGATTTAATCTATAATACAGATGATTTTTAGGATTCCCTTAAAGATTCGAAAATCCTTTTCTAGGATTAAATACGTATTTGTGAAGTGGATTTTATGCCGAGAACGACCAAAAATTTTGAAATTGATATATTTTTCACCATTTTTTTATAACATGGCGTCTCAAACTGTCAAGTCGTGACAACATTGATACGGAAGTTTTGCAACCTGTACTTACAAAATAGTAATTCACAAATGTAGTTTGCACGAACAAATAACATTGAGTTCTTATAATTAGACTTAGACGCTTTCGCGACGAATTTGTTATATGAAAATTGATACGAATGTGCGACTGCGTGTATCATAGGTTGCGTGAGAGATTGCTGTAATAGTGTAAAAACATGCATGGCGCTCGGTTCGATCTTTGGTGACTTCGTTGGAGTTCGAGCTTCGCTTTAGGATCCCCTTAATACTACATAATAATAAAATATTAAATGACTGTTTATCTTACATCAAATTCATAGTGCCAACTTATACTTTGAGTTATTTTTAATCATTTCTGTAGGTCATTATTCCTACTCAACATGTTGTTAATTTTATTAATTAAGTAAAATAGGAAATAAAAAATAATGACCATAACGGTCAAAGCTAGATCTTTTCTCTTTGCTCAAATAATTCAATGTAAATATATATGTGTGTGTCTGTGTGTGTGTGTGT
>NW_017259544.1:827799-886147 GCF_001594045.1 Atta colombica | reverse complement strand
TATATATATATATATATATATACAGTAGAAAAATTTGTATTAAATTTAACACATTTCACGTTTAACATATTTCCATTTGTCCCACGGTTCACTCAAATTTTTATGTTATTTATTTAACATAAGATGAATATGTTAGAAATTAATACAAATATTATATAAAAAATTAACACAAGAAGCATAATTACTTTGACACAACTTAAAAATAAATTTTATGTTAAATTGGCATTTATAAAATTTAATTAAAATTAAATGCAATTTTTACATTTTTAATTTAGACGATGCTTCTGTGATATTTAACATATGCAATATATAAATTTAACGGATATTTATTGTTACAAAGAGAAAATAACACAAAATATGTACATATCCATACCTTTTTATATAAAATATCTAACTAGTTGTACAGAACATATTTCTTCAATAAAATTAACATTTATAATATTAAATCAACACACACATTTTATTCATTTATTCTTAGAATTTATGTTTTAAAACTATTATTTTTATGTTATTTGCTTATTTACTTTAAATAAATGCTTTACCTAAATTGTGTTATTTTAACATTGAGTAATGTTAAATTTTAATTTAATATACAACATTCACAATCAAATAATACAAATAACACTATCATTAAAAAATTCAAATAACAAATATTATGTTAAATTAAAACTTGGATATGTTAAAAATTCAACACAAAAAACAAAAATTTGATCGGATCGTTTCTAACACAAATACAAAATATTTTTTACTGTATAAATACCATATTTGTAGTCATTTAAACTGCGAACCGAAATTTTTCTCAAATTTAAAGATGCAACTAAATTAATGAAATAATATCACAATTAAATTTTTGATGCTCAATGAGCATTTATTAGAGATCTTAATATGCTGGAAACTTGTAATAAATTTGATTATTGCAAAAAATTTCGGCGTGCAATTCGAATGACTACAAATATGGTATATATGCATATACATATATATATAATATTTATTAATTTACAATTGAATTGTTTGAGTATTAAAAGATCTAGCTTTGACCTTTTATGGTGACCATTATTATATGACCATTATTTCCTATTTCCTATTTGTTGAATTTTTAAATGTACGGTTTAATAAAATTCTTAATGTTTAAGTAAAATAATGGAGTTAAATAATTAACTCAAGAAAATTTATTAAATTTAACTCAATTTAATTTATTATTTACTAAATGCATACCAAGTGCATTAATATTTCGTTTACTTTCAAATTAACCTCAGAAATGATGATTTATATTTTGACACAAATGGGAGTTGACAAAATGTTATTTAGACTCAAGAGATTGGAACATCATTGTTACTTTTTTATCTAACTATGTATTTTCATTTTGCATAAAATCTCATACTTGATATTTCTCGAAATCAGAAGTGGGATAAAAACATTTTTTTATAAAAAAAGAAATTGAATTTTGCATTAATAATTTATTAATAAATATAATCGCAATAATTTATTAACTCCACAATCTACCGGCAACAGAAACAATGTTGATTGTTTGCTTTTACAAAAATTACATTATTGATTCGTATGACTAATTGTAATAATACATGCGTTTATATATATAATAAACAGAGAGATAGAGAAAGAATGAGCGCCATAAGATTGCTGTAGTGCGCATGGCAGTCTCGCGTATTTATCGCTTCTCTAGTCTTATTCTCATCTTTCCTGACGATACCAACTTTTCCTAACGCTGTAAAAACGTCCGGCGGCGTTGCAGGTTACAGATGTGTTACATATCCACCATATGGTCATTTATCTTCCTGCCAGTCATGTTTCTCCTCGCTTCTTTACTTACGCGCAAATTTTACGCCTTTTATCCAGCGAAACACAGTTCGCTCTTGTGCAACCAACGATTTAACATACATGACAGATTATGATGCTGCCGGGCGTAATTTTTTAAATATTAATACATTTTGAAGGGAACTATAGATAAAAGAAAAGTACGACACGCTTAAATGTGTAACGCATATACATAAAAGAATAAATCATAAATTCATTCATATTATTGCTTTTTAATTCAGCAATTTTGGCTTTTTCTTAATGCACTAATGATTGCCGTTTCTTTTGATCCTTGCCATGAATATTGATATTGCAATATATATTAAGATTATAAGATTCTATTCTAGGATCCTAAGATTTTATTCTAAGATCTTATTTTATAAGATTCTTAGATCGGTATTCATAATTCTTACATTTTTTAAGACCTTTTAAGTATATATAATCTTAAAATATCGTAAGTAAATCATAGAGTGGTAATAACATCTTAATAATAAAAACATATACACATAAAAAATTTCACTTTTCACTTTTCCACTCTGAAAAAAAAAAGAGTCAACTATGTTTGAAACAAGGTGAAAATTTTCACAAAAGTGAGTAGATCATTAGTATATATCTATAATTTCAATAACTAGTGAATTTGTTCACTTTTGTAATTTTTACTTACATTGTTTTTAAGATATACGACTCCTAAATCGTTCAGTTTTGAGTTATGTCAGTCAATTCTAACCGGTTTTTTCAATAAAAATGGCAAGAGGTTTGCGAATCAAGCATTTGTGTTATTGAATCGAATTTTTGATAGTATTCAAAAACCGAATCGAGTTCTAAATTTGTCGAAGCTTTTTTGATTCAAAAACGAAATGAATTTAAATCAAATTTTCTTGAAGTTACACACTAAAAAAGAGAAAAAAATGCTGTTGAATCAATAGCATCAATCTTAATTGGTAATAACCTTAATTCAATATATATAATTCAATATAAATAACAGTATTAATAATAAAACAAATATGTCATACTTCTATTTGAATAAACGGATATTTGTCTTAATTATATAGTAGTTGAACAATTTTCTTATACCAATCATATATATAGTTACATATATATAGTTACATTAAATAAATATTTTTTTTATTTTAATTGCATATGAAATAAATAAAAAAAGCTCTTGTAATGTAATTGAATTTAGTTTAATTAATTAAATTGAACCTACTATTAGTTTAATTGTATAAAATAATTAATATAAATCAACAATATAATCAATTGATAATCAATTGAACGCGAGCGCGTTATGGTTAATAGAAATATTTTTTCAAATTGATTAAAATATAATTTACATGATTTAACAATCTTTTTATATAGTTTATAAATAATTTGTCATGTTAAATTTAAGCATATTACATACATCATCAGCATCTAATTTACAGTCAAATAGAAATTATTTTATATTGATTAAATATATGTTCGATACAATTGAAATATACAATTATCCAAATATTTATCTAACAATATAATCAATTTTGTTACAATTAATACGAATATGTCTTGTAGTTGATTGAAATTTAATATAATTTATTCGATCTAAGAATCTTTTTATACAGTTTTATAAATCATTTATCATGTTTTATATACATACAAAAAAATGAATTCTTAAAGAAATGCATAAATGCTTTAATCCAAGAATATTTTATGCTTAGAATTAGCGCCAAGAATAAATAATTTCTGATTAACAATAAATTATTCGTAAAATAAATTTTATTCTTATTTCAACAAATTTTATTTCAATAAAAGAATAAAGTTGCACTCGTTCAACATTTAATATGCTTATATTAGCATTATTTTTTCTTCAATGATACCTTTTGTCAATTTATTTCAAACCCCCAGTATGCTTTTTAGTAACATCAAGACAGAAACCAATGCTACAGTAAGTGACGATAGTTTTGTAAATAAAGTGCCACATTTATGAAGCATGCCTCTTAATGTGCACGGGGTACAAGCTCCCAAAGAAAAACTGAATCAAACTTGGATTACACCCTCTACTAATGTAGCTCAAAGGCAAGTGAAATGCTAAGACCATTCTACCAAACTCTGTTAGTCGTATTGCAAATAAGGATGCAAACAGATGGTCCTCGTCACAATGATAGAAAACGCTGGCTGTATATACCAATCGGCAGGCGGATCCGCCGCGACGGATTCATTGCTCATCTCACCCATTTAACTATGGATAGCAGATCCGCGAATCCGCCGCGGAAAAAATTCGCCGGTGTATATAGGCGCCTCTTCATCACGTTGCAGTGACAAAGTTGGCCGGCTATTCGCGCATCTCCATTTGCAATAATTGATAGAAACATTAGGACAAGTTATATTTCATCCCTTAAAGATTGAATCACATTTAGAGGTATGTTCCACGAATGCAACCATAAAACCACCATTAATCATCATTTACTACACCCATGCACTTCCGATATCTTGATGTTATTAGGGGTCCTTATATTTATACACACTGTTACCGCCTGCCGGCGAATTTTCAAATTTATAATTCTTAATCCAAGAATAAATAGTTTGTAAATAATGCAATTGAGTTTGTTAGAATACTATATAATGATTTTAGAAATAAGAATACAATTTTAAGAATAAAATATACTTTGCATAAATCTATTTATTATTGATGCCAGTGAATATAATTTATAATTGAAGAGAACATTTTATATTTAAATGAAAATAAATAAATTCAAGAATAAAATATACGTGAATCAGGAATTCATTTTTTTTCTGTGTATGTTTAAATATTAAATGAATCATATTTAAGACAAAGAGAAAATATTTCATATTTGATTACATGTTTGCTTGATATAATCATCAATACATTGATTCGCGAGTCATAACTAGGGCAAAAAAATGGAAAAAAATGGAAAAAAATGGAAAAAATTGGAATAGATTCCGATCCGAAAACACAGAAATCTAAGGAATTATTTAACTATTCCTTATATTTCTACTGTGTTCTCTAGGGAAAACAGAATAATTCCAATCGGAATTCATTCCGACATGTTTTATGGTACCCAGAGCCGTGATGGAATTAGACAAAGTGTTTTATTACGCAGTATATGGCGACATGACTAATCAAAAATTCTCCCTAAATGTTAGTATGACTTTCATTTTTTTAAGATGTGAAATATGTCAAATATATGAAACATATGTTTTAATACGATATGTCAAATATATAAGAATTCTAAAAAATAAAATCGAATCATCAAACGTTACATTCATGTCAGCTGCATTTAGGAGCAAAATGCGTGGACGCCATTATTTTGTTACTGTCATATACATCTTCGGGAACACCTCGTATAATTCCACCATGCCCAAGGCACCTATCTGATATGAAATTATCTGCATGTAAGCTTGGTATTTGGCGCCTCCCCCCCTCCTCCTCCATTTTCTTGCTGAATTCGTCTTTAAAATTTTTGGTAAATCTGCCGTCGCTAAGCTATTTAACTTCAAATGCCACCGCCGGTGTAAAATTAAATGACGCACGAATCTAGATCTCTAGATGCTAGTTCGGGGCTCACTTTACTCTTTGATCTTCTAGCGATCAAATCGACGAAGCGATTATCTGCTGTCTCGTTCTCAAATTTAGCCTTTGCGAATCAGCTGTCGCACACGCACATGCTGCATAATGTAGTAGTAAGATCTGGCAATAGAGAGTGGAGGATCTCACGCTCTATGAGTACTGGTAACTCTTCTGAGCGCACTTACTTAAATTTAATTTGTGAAAAAAATTTCTTTTAACATCGAACGTTTGCAATATGGATAATATTAATAAACGCGTTCACGAGCATAAAAAATTGTTAACTTAATTAACTTGTGATTTTGGCGCCCTCATGAAAAGACGTCTGCGTATGATACACGCATTGCCCGCTCAACTATAGATCAAGAAATAAGTCGGAATAGATTCCGATCGAAATTATTCAATTATATCCTAGATTTTTATTGTGTTTTCTAGAGAAAACGGAATAATTCCGATTGAATCCATTTCAACTTGTTCCATAAGTGCCAAACAATGAAATTCTGTAACTCGTTATGCAATCATTACTGCTCATAATTTCAGTTGCGCAGATATTTTATAGTAAAAAAAGCTGCGCAACTGTTATTATGAACAGGGGAATACGATAAGCGCGTTCAGCACGGTCGGGGAGGGCGAGAGGGGGAAGGGGCACCATGTTTTAGGGGCGCCTGATCGCTTATCTATATTGTATTGAATGAGATTAAAATACATTTTTTCAATAAATTGCGAAATACATAAAAGTCATGAACTATGCAGCATTATTAAAGCAAATAGTTATGATCCTTTTATGCATTCCGAAATTTCTAAAAAAAAATTTCAATTTTAGTAACATCAAGTGTATATCGATGTATATATCTTTCGATTCTTGCAATATTTTTCTCAATACTCTTCTTTTTTCTTTCTTTACATAATATCTGTCATTTTTTTTTAAATGATTGTTCTACGATATTTGGATAGAGATATACGCATCAGTGAATATTCGAATGTAATTTCCTTATTTTTTTGTTTAATTTTTTAAATTAAAAAATTGAATTTAATTTTTTTTTAAATATTTACAAATATTAACAAATATTTAATAAATATTTTACTCAAATAATAATTACTGTGTAAAGACATATATACAATGCTTAGTGACATTTTTATCTCTATGAGATAAATTCTATTATATATTAGATCATCATGTCGAATGTTCGAAACTCTTGCACAACTGTTTTTGAATCGTGAATCGCACGCATAGTCTGACGCGCTTTAAAAGTTTTGGACATTTGAACAAAAGAAGACTTACTTATAAGCACGTTGTTTTCCTTAGATACATCGTGAGAAAAAAAGTTTCATTCACAGAATGTTCATTAGTTTTGGGCTGTAAGTTGAAGGTTCGAAATTTGATAATTAATTAGAAATTACTATCCTATGTAGGGCGCTAACTTAAAATTTTCCGAGGAATGCCAAATATCCTAGCGCCGTCCCTAATCATAAACTTATAACGACTGCATAACGAATCGCAGAATAAAGACTCAGAACGGAAGATTCAAATAATAATTGAATACTAATAAAGCGTTCACAAATGTGCGATTATAGCTCAGCGTTAGTTAGATTACCATCTTAGAGATCTCAGGTTCGAATCCCATCGATATTTCGTATAAGCGTTTTTAAAAATTGTAAAATACCCGATTCGTAATTAATAAATTGTATGTGAAACTATAAAATAATTCTACATAAGAATAATAAAAGAACTTATGTAAAAATTAGAAACAATTTATTTTTTGAAAAATGTAACATTCATAATATAATTACAATAATTCAATGTTAATGTTGAATTTATTTCGAAATTATCAACAACTTATTGAGTTCCTGTTATTTTGTTGTATATAATTCCGTCAATTTTATAAATATTGTATACAACTAAATTCAATATTGATTTAACACAAGGAAATATTCCTTCAATTCAACATGCTTTTAATTTATCATTATATGTCCTTAAGTCAAGTTGATATGTTATTGTTACAAATAAAAATATTAAATCAATAATAAATAGAGTTGAATTAATTAAATATGATTGTGACCATAATATATGCATTTAATTGATTCAATTTATCTTTTTATTCATTTAACAGCATTTTTTCTCAATGCATTAAAAGCTAATTTAATCTTTAATACACTTTCATTCGTGTTCTGCGCATTTCTTTTCTTTGAAATACTAAGAGCACTTGGTCAAATATAGACTCTTTTGTATTCCTAAAAAAAGATTGACATCTAGAGAACAAGCTTTATGCGTTGCCGGCTTCAATTCATATGTATCCTTTAACTGGCATAACTTCGAAGTTCACTCTGGATCAAATGATTTAACGTGTGTACAGAGTGTACATTTTGTGTAGCTAAAAAATTTTTATTTGTTTCAATTGTTCGGTTGTACTTGGTTGTATTGCGGAAATATTTCGCGAATTATTAAAAAAAGAATTTAATCTTTAAACAACATATTAGCCCTTAATAAACACGATTTTTGGTACCCTTGTGCTAAATATTGTCAATTATGTATTATGTTGTCTGTAATGTTATAAAAAAACATTTTCCTAATAAATTATAAATTTTTTTAATACAATAGCAATAATAAAATGCATTATTTAAAATATAAATGCAATATCTTTAATCTTAATGCCATTCATGGATATCAAAAAAACATCATTTTCTGGTCACTTAATAACTGAGCTTTTTGGACAGCCGACACTTGAACTATTTTTTTTTGCAGCTTGGAATTTCAATTTTAAGATATAATATTATTTTTTCTTTAAACATTTTTCAAGTTTTACATTTTTATATGAAACAGTGCATTTTTCTCATTTTGTTAATTATATTTAGTTATAACAATTTATTTACCATTTGTTATGAATATATAACTGTACAAATACTTTCTAAAAATATCAAAATATATTCAAAAATCGTTTAATAATTTATACAGGATAATTTCGTACCTATCAAAAATTTAATTTATTAAGTATTATTTACTACGTTTAAAGTAAATGAACTTTATCAGTAAAAACTTTATATTGTCTACTATTATGAAAAAAATATTGGAAATTTAAAATATTTATATTTCGTATTAAAAAATGAACTTTTTTAAATCCTTGTATTTTTGCCGTATTCCACAGTGGGATATATGACTACTTATAGAAGGAGGAGAGGATATGTGGCTACTTAGAGGGAGGGGGCTCATAAAGAATTTGAACAAATAATGCATATAAAGAAGTAAAATGACACAATAATTTAGAGATGCGTTTATAAAAATTTATTAAGAAATAAGAATGACAAGTATGTATATGAAGTAATAAATAATAATTATAATCTTCCCACATGTATTACAATGTTATAACATGAGGTACATATTTCATGTAATGCGTTTATTACATTTAGTGTACTTAATTCAATTTGTCTACTTTGTATACTTTGGGCATAAATCTCGCTCGCTAAAAATGCCGTATATCTCAAACAGATGGGATATACAAGACAACGAACTAAACAAACAATACAAGAGCAAAGTATTTGTATTTTGTTATACAACATGCTTTACTATATCTCTACACTCATGTATCACGACATAACCACAAGTCTTTTTGCAAATCCTACTTAGTAATTATTTTAAATTATAATTTATGATAGCGCTACTCAACACAGTGACAAATTGATTCAACTCACAATAATTTCATTAATATTAACAGTAAGAAATTAACAGTACTAAAGATTAAAAGTAATAAATGATTCCCGTTTTTTGGCGCAGAAGCATCCCGATCGCCCTCTTAACTACGTTTATGTCTTTAAAGGGAACTTCTCTCATTCAAAATAAAGGAAAAAATAAAAGAAAGGAACTTTATTACGATATTACAAAGTCATATGATACATTATTGACTTGTTTACAACTTGCTATTGAGTTCTAATTTATTAGGTACTAACGGCTTATTGTAAAAAGCTTATAAGACATTTTTTAAGACGATGAAATAAAAGCGAATTATGAATTTCGGTCTTTTCATATGTTTATGCAGTCATATGGTTAGTGGTTTTGTAAAATTAAAATTTAATTAGCATACTTTGATAATAAAATATTAGCAATTTGGGACCAAATTAATAGCAAACTCGATTATATAATATTTTGATTACAAAATCATAGCCTCTATTCGTATTTGACTGAATTTAAATTTATTGACAAAACCTGCTGACAGGCTATACCAACATTGGTGGTATACCAAGATTGGTGGCAAAACTGAGCAGAATCTGCTCAAATCATTTTCTCACTTTGCTTTTATCTTTCGTCAAGTTATGTACTTTGTTCAGTTTCTGCTACTAGTTTACTGGCACAGCATATCTAGCACATAGTAGAAGTATGGTTTAACAGATTTCCACCATGTCTAGCAGGCTTTGTCATATTTCTGATAGCAATTTATTGACAATGTCAGATAATATAAACTCTGTATACAATTTATTAGCTTTCTACAATCAAAAATTGCTAGCAAGCTCTGCTCAAACTTTATCTTTGCGGGCTTCGATGTCAGGGATATAAAAAAATTTTAACTTATTTAATTCTTTATCAAGAAATTACATTTTCCGAGAACAATTTTTTTCATTCTGTGTTTTTCCGCGGTAAATAATTTCCATTACTATTTTACTATTGACACATATGTGAGAATAGTACATGAAATGATAATGAAAATTCTTCATTTCCGTTTTTATATGTATCTACATTGCAGCAATGTACGTGCGTATATACATTGTAGAAAACGTTATTATTATTTGATATTGAGAGAATGAAAAATTTTTTTTTTAATTTCTCCAGAGTTGAAGAAAAATCACAATGATTATTGTCGATTGCGGATGCTAGAAATGTCGGTGAGGTTAAAAAATGCATGGGAAAATTAAGATATCTAATTTCGTCTTTCTGCTTTTCATGTTGAAATGCAATGTCGCAGCAAAAGGATTCTGCTCGCAAAATATTTCCAACATTTCCCAACTATTTCCAAAGCTGGACTGATCACTTCATCAGTCTCGATCTTGTTTTCGGACAATCAATTGATAATCTTACTCACATACGCGATATGTAGAAAATTATTTGATTATTTAATGTTACATTTTATTACATTACATCATCTGATTAACTGTAATAAGTAATTTTCTTAATAAGAAAAATAAATATTTTTGAAACACATAAAAGATTGGGTACATATCAGGTAGTCAACATATCATAAAATATATTTTATTAATTATATATCATTATATACACACACATATATTGAATTATATATTGCATTGATAAAATTCAATTACGGTTTGAGATGTCATATGCCACAAATAGTTACAAAACATTCAAAATATATTTTAAATATTACAATATTTCTTAAATGATATCGTATATTTACAGTCAATACCTGCCGATGTCTTTAAATGATAAATTGTGAAGAAGTAATTGTGAAAGTCTCGAAAGGGAAAGTCTCGAAAGGGAAAAATATTCGTTACATGTCGAATCTAGGTTAGGTATTCATAGTTATAAGAGACGAATCGAACAAACAATGTTTAATTGCTGTTTTATCCTATTCTCGTCTGCTCCTTTGACCTATACTTATACAACAGAGTATTACTTTCGCGAAGGATTCTTGCCTCTTGGGAACGGGATGAAAAAGCATTTGTCTCTGATTTGAAAGCATCATAATATCAGCTTTGCGATTATTCTTGAAATTAGATGTGATTACAGTTCCCTAACTGAAGCTACTTGCATTTGTCATATTTTTAGAAACGTCTTCCATTGAATGAATTATAATTGTTCCTTTTGGACAAGCTATATCAAGTGTTATATTGATACAATGATCATCATGTATTTGTATTCGCTTCGTACACTTTAACGTAGAATCAAACTAGTGAATTAAAGTACAAATATGGTTACGTCTTTAAATTAAAAAAAAATATTTTAGTTATAATTTTTTTTTGTTGTTCTAAAGATTTGATAAAAATAAAAATTTTAATTTTAGTTATTATAAAAATTATTATAAAAATAATTTTCATTGTTAATAGATTAATTGTGTACGATGCTTATCACGGAAATCGAAGTGCAGCAGTTGGTACTGCCATGTGAACGCCAAGCGAATAAAGCACTTTTCTCCTAGAGACATTTTTAGAAAGAATGCGAGGCAGCACTCGGCTCGCGAGCGTCTCTGCCATCCGATAACACTTCGGGATGGATCGGATTTTTTGCTCTTGGAACAATTCTAGCTATTATCTACTTTCTTTCGCTCTCTTCCTTCGTTTCTTCTCTGTTGCTCCTTTATCGCTTCCTTGCGCTACTTCTGCCAGGACGAGCTCGTCTCCATCCCCCTTTTGCGTCCATATTTCCGGGCGGATCGCGTCGCGTAAAAACTATAATTGTATAAAAGATGTTCCCAGGCAGACGCACATTGTTCTTCCCATTCCTATGGAGTCGAGTCAAGAAAAGAAGAAATTCCATAGATCTCTCCATTGATTTCTTCGCGGAATCTATCCAACCACGCCAGTGATATCCAAAGATTTATTCACTGAAATAAGACGGAGAAATTATGTGCGAATATATTCGTGAACATATTTGTGAACATATTTATTAGCAAAATTAATTTTATCAAGTTAGAATACCATTAAATATTATTATTATTTGACATTGTATCATATTGGTCATTTCTATCATAGTTTGTCATAGCGTTTTCTATATTACATAAATATTTTGGTTATATAGTTATGAACAATTTGTAATTCTAATTCGATTCCAAATTATGATAGTCATAGATGTGATTTGATTGATTGTATTATACTGCGGCTGATGAAAATCAAATAAGGATAGGAACTGATTCCGCTCACGGAAAAGCGGTTACAGTTATCACAATCAAAAGTCACCCAATATCAATCAAAATTTTTATTATGAGAACTATAATATGATTATAATAATCATAAGCTTAATATATCTCAATGGCAGCTGTTAAAATATATTCATTATTAGAACTAATAATTAATTAATGAGTGAAGATTCTATCATTATATTTCCGATTATGGCAATCATCATTCTTCGCTTTATATACGTGTATTTACAATTTGTCATTTTTTTTACAATTAAATAATTTAGAAAATTTTTGTTTAGGCAGGATATTTTATTTATAATACATGAAAAATTCTGAATGTCTTTAAAATTAAAATAAATGTCCCGGTTTTGAATAATTTGTTAAACTTATCAATGAAGATATTAAAAAAACTAAAAATTTCTTCTGAACTCTAAATATTATTGAAGAGCTATGAATACAGTTTCGAGTGTATTCATATTTTTTGCAGAATGTCCAACATTATACAATATATTTAATGCTAGAACACTATTCCATCTTCAAGGGACATCCTAAACACATCTAGAAGATATCACTACGTTCTAAGAATGTTCCTAGGACGTCTCTCGAAAGTGTGTTGTATGATGATCAGCATGCAAGTGAGTGAAGTGATCGAATGTTGTCTTTTCAGTGGTCAAACAGAATTAAATTTGATTTTAGTGTGTTTATTTATTTTTTTCCTTTTCCAATTAGATATTAAATTATTTGTGTGTTTATAGAAATCTATATTATAAATATTTTGTTGTTAAAAGTGTATGAAAATTTTGTGTTATTAATTAAGAGAGTAGCTAATTACTTCTTCGTAAAATGTATTTCTATTATATGTTGTTTGTAAAATGTATAATACCAAACGTATAATAACCATACATATTATGTTACACAGTATTGATAAAATTCTAGTTAAACAATATATTTTGATATAGAAATTTCTAAATTTTCTAAATTTTCAATTTGTTTCGTTGAATTGGATAAAAGATGATTCGGTAAGCATTCTTTTCCACTGTAGCACTGTGGCGGCATTTGTGTTTGACTGAACGGCGTGGTCTCACGGGGAAAGCCGAGCTTAATGCCCCGTATTCGCGGCAACTTCTCTGGGACGATTAATGCAAAGTAGCTCATAGTGTCAGTTAGCATAACACCGAAGGTGCACCGGTATCGTGGATCGTGGCAGAGGGTCCTCTAAGCCGGCTTACTGTCGAATACTGTGGCACTATTACTTTGGCCGCTGCCTCTGGTGCGATGCTTGCGGGTAATTTGTAGCATGTAACAGCAGCCTTTGTGCCAATAATACCGTATATGATTCTTTGACCACGCACATTATATTGGCATACTGGTTGGTCAGTTGGATCGACGCTGTAAAAGGGCTTTTTGCGCGAGCTCATACTGCCGAAAATGCACTGCATGCGTCATTATTCGGACGTATTTTATGATAAAGGGAGTTCTTCCTGAATTAGATTTAAATGGTATTAATTATGACTTTATTTAAATGCAATCTATTTTCTGCTTTGACGTAATTGTTATTTATAAAACAATATGTAAGAATTCATATGTTACATTCGATTAGCGAAATGAACATCAGTTAATGGCGTTATACAAACGTAAGCGTGGAAATTGTTTGAATAAAATTATGTAGGTAATAAGGAACAATAAATATACGTAATACACAGGTTCGCTTTGTGAAAATTCGGTGATTTTAATAAAATGTTAGTCTAGCAAAAAGTAAAATAGATAGCTTTCATAACGTGACAGTTATTGGAGAGTAAAAATACCGATTTAATAATACGGCTCACAATCAATCTTGATATTAAGTCATATAAAAAGAACAATGTTCATATAAACGTTAAGATACTTTTCGATCGATATGAATAATTAATATAAATCATTGGTGCATACTATAAAATTTGTTTACAATAAGTATAATAACACGTAAAGTGTGTTTATAAGAGTTTGTGAGAGTTGTGAAATCTCCGGAAATTGCGTCAAACGGGCTAAGTCTCAGGGAAGTCGTGTTTAAGAGTACCAGACGAGAAAGAAGTCAACATTGATGTTTTAGAACTTTTACACGGTAATTTGAATAACAGGGCAGTAAATACTAATTTCGGCTGTTCGCGCAATGGTGCGCAAGTTACGCTTGCTGATAATGGGAGTTTCAGTAGCTCACGAAGCTGCGAAACCTTAGCGGGAACGCAAGAGAGTCTTAGATTAATCTAGGGATGCTGCTGTTGTTGCTGTTCCAAGCTCAAGTTTTCCTCTAAGATCAAAGCAATGTTAGATGTTCTCATAGGAGAAATAGAGAGAAAAGGTTGATAATATTCGTGACCAATACTCGTATAAATAATACAAAAGACGAAATAAATATAAATAATGCTAAAATAAATTCTCAATTAATGACGCGTAATATACATATACATATATTGTAAAATCAATATATATTTTTAAGGACGAGAAAAGTACAATATTGCTAAAAAATTTCAACAAATGGTAAAACAAATAGACAAAAAATAGTTTTTGAGAAACGATTGTCAATAATGCAATTAAAAAATTATCCATAGATAGAGATTTTAGATATCAATTATTATTTCCATTATCTTTTAGTAATTTTTTAATATAAAAATGTTATGATTCTCTGGACATTATGTACATCCACATTGTATTTAACTGGAATTTTTTCTTTCATTTTTTAATTATATTAATTTCTTGTTGTTCTCGATATCAATCAAAGAATTAGTTTTGAATCTGAACATCAATTTTACGGTTCATATTGTGGGATTTACAGTCAAAAACGTTTCAGTTTCTCTGTATTTTTACAAGAATATTCTAGTTATTGTCAAATGATGGTAAGATGAAATCCTTCCGAGTTCTTTTAGTTTAAATTGATCACTTAGAATAGTTTAATGTTCAAATCATGAATTTTTTTTATACTATGTTTTAATTTTTAATTAATTTATTTATTTCATAGTTGAAGAGAATTAAAGGCCATGGAAAGTAGAAAAATAAGAAAGTAGAAACTTAAGACGTAAAACTTAAATAGTAAAGGTTACCGTGGATAAAATTTCTGTATCTGTAACAGTTACCATAAAACATAAGCCGATGAGTCAATCAGGATATTTAGATCTACATAATCTAACGGAAATAGAAATAGTAATAAACTTATCCATAAGACAAATTTAAACCGATTAAAATATAATAAATAAGTTTACTACTTATCCATATATATAAATATATAAATAATATATAAATATATTATAAGCTTTAAAATATTATTATTCTTGAGAAATGAATATTGACTGTACAATTAAAAAATTATCCAGAATAGAAAAAGAATTTTATATTTATTGAAATAGATCAGTTTTTTGCAATTGTAAAATTCTTGCGAACACCTTTTTGCCATTTTAGCAAATTACTTCAACAATTAAAATAATGAATTTAAGATAAAATAAGTTGTTATGTTTACATGTAACATAGTCATGAATTTGTGCATGTGATATTCTTCTTATATAACTAGAAAATTATCTTTTTTCTGCTAAATGTAAATTTTCCGACACTTTTGGATTGTTTGCATAAATTTATATATAGTATCTCAAACTATCATATCATTAATTTGCTTTCTTGAATTAATGTTTCGTAATTTTTATTTAGGTTATATATTCAACAATGAACTGTCATGTAGAGATTCAGATTCTCATCGAGAGATTCGAATAAGAATCTCAATAAAGTATATCGCAGTTATCTAAGGTGTAATTTTTAACATTTTACTTCATCGAACTCGATTTGCTCCAGACCCGTTCATATGAACATATATTTTCGAATTATCGACAGCCGAGCCACGCGACAAATTGTGCCAGAGTGCCCCCCTGCCGATCGCCGACAAGTTTAATAGGTTGTGAAATCATTCTGAAAAATAGTATCGGTCCCAACGGAACGGGATGATCTCTGACGTATTATTTTGCGGCTATAGATTTTGAATGTCCTATCAAATTTTTATGTGTAAGATGAAAATATTTCTATTAATTCGGGCAACTATTTAATTCTCGAGTATTTATTATATATGAATAAATTTCTTTACAGGTATTGCATATTACAAAGATGATTGCGGTATACATAATAAACACATGTAAATCATTTAGCTTGCATTAGTTCGCATTTTCTAATGAAAAATCGATTTAAATTTGTAGCTAAAGGAAGGCATAATTATTCATCCAGTAAGCAAAAAATATTTTGAAACATTTCAGAAAGGTTGTAGCAACATTGTAATGTTGTTTACTGGCATGTTTTACATTTTATACTTTTAAAATAAATAAATAAAAGATATAATATATGGTAGCTATCAAAAAAGCTCGGCAAATCTTTATATTAGGAGAATAAGGAGGGAGCTGGGTCGTTTCTAATACCTGATAAACAAGACCAATAGTAGTACTAAAATATAAATACTAGCTTGAAATAATTCTGTGATTCTATATATAATATGTATATATATATTCATATGTATGTATATATATATATATATATTATATGTATACTATATCCATCATATACAAGGTGTCATATACAAAAAAATAATAAAATTTTGAAAATGAGTTTTATGTAAATTTCGCAAACTATAAAAGACTGTCGATTAATTTATAAGGAAAAGTTGATCAGTATTCTCATCTCTATATAACATATGTCAAGGTTAAGGTCATCGTAAAATCCACTAATGTAAAGAAATATCAAAAGCTTTTTACAGAAATACAGGTAAGAACTGTAAAATAACATATTTGATTATGATTCTTTTTACAGTATATACACGTGTGTATGCGTGTGCGTGTGCGTGTGCGTGTGTGTGTGTGTGTGTGTGTGTGTGTGTGTGTGTGTGTGTGTGTGTGTGTGTGTAAATTAATCTCTTAAATATTTGCGGCTGTTATTTTTCAGTTAGTGAATCTGAACTGAGCATGTGTATCGCAAGTCAATAGAAACTGGATGTATAAAACGGATAATGGAAGTCGAAAGACAAGCAACGATTAGGATATAACAGCAATTTGATGCAATATGGAAATAACAGGAGATCATGTATGTTATTTGTCTCCGAATATATTAGAGTATTCAAATCGATGAGTTGAATGTAATTTCATCTCATTGTGATAAAAGTGATATACATAGTATTTTAGAAAAATAGCCAAACTTCGGTATTGTATTTTGTTCCTAAGGTTGAAAAAGGTCATATGAACATAGGTACGGAAATTTTTTCTTTTTGAAATATACACGTTTTACGAGAGAATATTTTTAAGATTTAATTTATTTGAAGATATTGCTGAAAATGACTATCTTATGTTTTACAATACAGATGCTGAGCTTCTCTGAAGTTTCCGTTAGCTCATTTATATATGGAACGAATATACTTGCTTTAATATTTAAATAAATCATCTTGATGACACTCATCTTAATAATGCAATGTTTAATAAAAAGTAATTTATTATGATAAGCTGCCTTTGACAGTATACTTATTCTATCACAACATTTACTTCATGTCATATCTGCTCATGTAAACTTTTGAGATAAACAAAAAGTGTTTAGATCTTAAAAAGGAAGAATTTTCAGATCTTTATATATATGACATTTTTCTATCCTTATGGACAATCGAATACAATATTAAAGTTTGGCTCTCTATTTTTAGAACGCCCTGATGTGTGTGTGTGTGTGTGTGTGTGTGTGTGTGTGTGTGTGTGTGATTAAAGCATCATGATTCTTTATATATTAGATATTATTTAAGATATTATTTCTTGCATTAGAAGTATTTAATTTTAGTATTATAGATACTATTTTTTCTTTATTCTCTATATATGACATCTAATTGTAAGTAAATGTGACTATAGTTTTCCAGTCAGATTTCCAAGGTACCTTGTGAGGTATAATGTTCGAAAAATTGCTTTTTTAATGAAATTTGATTCTTTTTTTGTAAAGAAGGTTATTTTAAATTTCACCATTAATGTTATTTTTAAGTTTATTGTCATAAGCGGAAAAATCTTTTATAACATGACTAAAAAGTAAGATATTGAAATTAAAAAAATGCATTTTATAGGAGATGAACAATACATTAGTGATTTCTGATTTCAAGATAATGTTAACTTTTTTTTTAATAAAATGATAAATATTGAAAAAAATTATTTTTTGCATATTAAACCAATTATTTCGGATATCTGATGTGCTAGTGAAATTTGATCTACGGGATCATTTTTAGCATCCAAAAGTTTGTAAAAAATATTTTCTGTTTCATTAGTTTCCAAAAAAAATTTTTTTACTAGCGTATCTTATATATTTTTTTATATCTATAAAATAAATTTTATAATAAAAAATTGAATATTTTATAAATTTTCACTCGCTTTCCTATAATAAAAAAAAAGTTTTTATATTAATATATAGGAATGAAAATTAAAATTGAAAATTATGTGTTCTGCAGGTCTGCGATTATCTGTATGATTATTTGAGTTTTCCAACTTTATTGAAATTTATTTATTGATATTATATTAAATTTAAGTATTAAAAATTAAGAACAAAGATCATGTCTATTTGTTTTAATTTCAATAATTTATAAATATTTAATATAAAAACTATAATAATTTTTATTTAAAAAACGGAGCAAAAATTCTATTCTTTAAATTTTTTAAAGTAAAATCTCTAAAAGAATAAAAATATTGCCCCTATTAAAAAAGAGAGAGAAAAAAGTGAAAAATTTGCACTCTTTAATAAAAATGGCAGATTTTCACTTCTTTTTTTGGAGTGAGATTCAAAAAAGAAGTAAGATTTTTTCTGTTTTTTTTAGACTGAATCTCACTCTAAAAGAGTAAAAATATGTTAGATACTCTTATTCAAGAGTGCAAATTTTTCACTTTTCTCAGGAATGGTAGAATTTTAACTCTTTTGGAGTGATATTTCATTTCAAGAAATTTAGAGAATAAAATAAGATTGAACACCGTTCAATCTTCAATCTTTGAAAGACGAAATTTTACTAATTAAACGCGACTTACATGGATACGATTTACGATACATGTATATACGATTTACAAAATATTGACACATTATTATAACATTTTATCGCGTTTACATAATTTTTTACATAACGCATTTTTTCAAATTAGGCTTACAAGTTATAACGATTAAACATTATTCATTTATTTATTTTATGGCTCTGTTTTTGTTTCGCATATAACTTGCATAACTTTTTCACGAAGGAAATATTTCGATAAATTGACATTTTGATTACTATATTAAAGTGGAAAAATCGATAAGAAAATTTGTAATTTTTTATTTTTTTCTATTTTTGATACAAAATAGACCAATATCGTAAACATTAGCATGTGTATTTTAATGATGAAAAAGGAATTTTAATATGAATAAATATAACAAAAAGAATATCTAATATTTATTACTATATTTCTATTATTTTCATTCATTCGATTTGATATCTAAAATGGTTAGATTTTTATTTAATCTTCTTCAGTTATTCGATTTAAAATAAAATATTTTCCTATCATATAACTATATTAATTAATTGCTAAATATTAATTAATTACGCTTTTATGAACATCATTTTATTTTTGATGACAATCGCCATTATTATTATCGATCTCATGTGTTTATTAAGGCTATGTGTGTATCTGAATTTTCAAACTTGTATGTCAGGATGGAGTGAAGACCGAGTATTCAAATAATATCTATATATTTATGTCATGTGATTGAAATATATAAAAAATAAATTCTTCAGCCAGTGATGGAATTCTTTATGAGTCGATTGTTTTTCTAATTTATACATCGTTTTTTATGTAAGATAATAATTATATTTTCTTCTGGCTCTTTATCTATTTAGATATCAAATCAAATGAATGTAAAAATATAGTAATAAATATTAGATATTATACTGCTCGTTTACATAATCTCATTATTTATTTTATTGTTTAGGAATTTTAATGTTATAATTTAATATGGAATATATCTTATGTAACACAAATGATATTTTTGTCGCTAAAAAAGACAATTGTAAGATCCCTTTAATACGAGAAGTCATTTTAAATTGTCAATATTAATATACTCTCTGTAGTAAAAAATAATTTACTAGTATTCTAGGCATGCAAATGAAAATTTCTAATCTATTCTGAATATTACTTTGTGTTCATAATCTCGGCATCAAGAATGTTAATTGCAGTTTATACATTATTTTATACAAATTTAGTTGTATTTTCCAAAATGAAGTTTCTTTTAGAGATTTTTTTGAATAAGTGAAAAATTCTGAATAGGTGAAAAAACCGGACGGATTCTAGTGAACCTAGTTTGTACGGATGAGGCACCAAATTGTACCTTGTATTGTAACGATTATAAGTAATTTTAATCCATCGTAAATTGAGATACCAAGGCGATACATCGATCATGTTCCATCCACGAATCCTGAATTAGAAAACGTGTGAAAGAGAGAATTAGTCAGTCCATAAATCTGTTCCTCGGATACTCGTTTCACGAACACGACGGATTAACGATTTCCCGCGTATCGAGAAAACGTTAAAAAGTTCATATAGATATGACCGTCAATCGCGAACGAAGCGCATGCTGTTACAAAGTATAACGATAACGACTCGCTATATATACATCCTTTTCAGTCGCGAAATATTTGTTGCGCTACAGTAAATTCGTTACCTTTCCAGTCATTAGCTCGCGTTATGGTACGTTAAATTAGGAAGTGCATATTCTTTTAGAACTATCATTTCAAACATTTCAAGGTTGGATCACAATAGAAATTAACAGAACCTATAGCCATGCTATTGAAATATCAAAAACAAGATTATTCAAATATATTTGAATGATGTAATTCAGAAAAAATTGAATTGTTTTCATAAAACTTTTCATTTACGTTACGTTTCAATATTTAAATATGAAATATAGGCTGGAAAATGTGTATTAAAATTAATAAAATAAAGTATAAACATATAAAAATCTTATAAATTCCTTATAATTAATATAATAATAAATATTAAATACAATTATGAATCATAAGGATGCATTACACTCACCAGTTTGACTTGAAAAATGTGCAAGTTTTGGATATATTGAGAGATTCTATACTTATAATAAACACTCAATCTGAGAAGTAAACTTACTTTTCTTTGACTCATTAATTTCTTTGACTCAAATTTAATGAAACTTGATACATTTGTAGAGCAGACGAAAATAATAAACACGTATTTTTTTTATATCAGCAATAGTGCAGGTTTAAGGATGCAAACCTTTAAGATTATTCTATAATAGTCATAAGCGTAGTTGTAAGTGATTGTAGTTGTAATGGCCATTCTACAATAAGTCATTAGTCATAAGAAGTTAGAAGTAGGAAATTAACGACTGTAATTGGTCAATTTTTAGCTTCTAACTTCTAATTTATGATTAATGGCTTATTGTAGAATGCGTGTAAGCATTAACCAATCAAGTCGAATGTGAGAAGAATATTTATAATTGCTCATTTCGTACAACTATAGTCACTTACCGCTGCGCTTATGTCTATTATAGAACAGGCATTAGTGATAAGCACAAGTACCTAATTTCTTATATTTTATCACTCACTCTATTACAACTACTTCTGAACTTTAAAGACGGGGCTTTCATATTTCCTGTGAAAGCAAATCTAGTATAAAAAATTTAGAATTTAAAACGACAAACCCAATATGGCGACCTGCTGAAAGAGAAACAATCTTATTTGATTCTTTGCCGAACCCAGGAATAACCGACGAGAAGATGACAGAGTCTATCCCCATTTTGTTCTTTTTTTGTTTTTATTGTATTTTTATATTCTTTTTATAATTTTTTTATATTTTTATACCTTTTCCATTTTTTGAATACAGTTACGCCGCTTCTTACCTATGTCTATTTTTTTATTTTATATTCTTTTTTATGTTCCTATTGGTATTAATTTGTAATAGTACAGCAATCATAAAGTGCGCTTGGTACAAAAGTGTATAAAATCTTTGGACATACAAAATTCTTTTTTTATATCATTTCTGTAAAAAGTACAAGAATAAAAATTTAAAAAATAGGTAAGAAGTGTTGTGTAAACAAAAAATGGAAAAATTGTAAAAATATAAGAATTATAAAAACACAAAAATAATAAAAAAGAAAAGTGGAGGAAAAACGAAATGGAGACTCTCGCTATCTCCTCGTCGATTATTCCTGAGTACGACAAAGAAAGAGATAAGATTATTCTCTTTCAGCAGATCATATTTGGCCTGTTTTAAATTCTATATTTTTTACACCGGAATTTCTTTGAGGAACGTGAAAGCTTCTTATCATCTTTAAAATTCAGAAGCTATAATTTACTAAATTTCTCGTTGATTTCATAGGTGAGTAGTCCCTCGTTTAGTTGTAATTAAGTGAGCACTAAAGATTATTAGACTAGAAATTAACGTGAATTGGAAATGATAAACAGTGATAAAGATATGTAGAACTAATCAAAGGACTTACCAGCTGCAAACAATGAACCATATATCAAATAAATTATGAGAAAATGTGTAAATAAAAATAGTTAAGAGGATCAGATCGCACCAAATACAACATTGAAATGACAATTATGACATAAGTGAGAAGCATTATAAAATAACAAATAGATTGCCTTTACAGAATCAATAAAAGTTATAAGCTGAAAGTGTACATAATCAATTAATATAAAATATTATATTGAGTCAAATCTTAAAATGTTGAGATAAGCGTAGTGTAGGAATTCAGTATCGGGTTTTAAATTTAAATTTATTTTTATTATTTTCATCTGCTCTACAAATATATCAAAACTATCAAGTTTCATTAATAATTGAAAATAAAACCTAAAAACGGCTCAATAGAATTAACAATTCAAATATTCTTTTTAATAATGTGACCATGGCTAGAATTGAGTTATCTATTATACTTTCACATTTTTGAACTTGATGCTGTTACGATCACTGTGAGGTGAACAATTTAGATTATATAGTTGATTATTTTCGTTGCAATTTTTTAATAAAAATTTTTTTGCTTAAGGTTTATTCCGTTATTACTTAGCTATGCAATTGCATTGGACAACATTCATCAATGTTGAGAATGACTCTCAGCCTCGCAGCAGTATCCACTGCAGATATGCAATATAATTTTGTTAATTCTAATTCTGCGATATGTAATTCCGACATACATGTAAATTGATACAGATCTGTATTAGTCTTAAACATTTTTACTTAATTTTTTTTTTGCTGAAGACTGCTCCAATATAAACTGAAAGGTTTCTTAATTTTATTGTATGTGACACGTTAATTATTGCGCAATTTACATTTCTGCCAAACTCCTAGTGTCCTGTTAATTGTATTTGATCAAAAAAGTATATATACAGAAAAAACAATTTTGCTAGAGCTAACATTTTATTTAGCTAAGTATGGAACTTGATAATAATTGTGTCCATAATTAAAATAATTATATAAAAATGTAAAGCATGAAAATGTCGAAAAAAGTTTTGACATTCCAAGAGATCAACAATTTGAGTGTCTTTCATAATTATTTTGATGGTCCGATACAATTATTTTCAAATTTGTATTTAATTAAATTTTTAGAAGATACTTCAGCAAATTGTTCTTTTTGGAAAATATATCATGAAATATATATTCCAAAAATAACGCATAAATATTATTAGACACTAGATCCGTTTTGATTAAATAAGATTCCTTTGATTTATTTATATTATTCACTTCGGTTTATTTTTATTTAATAAATATTATTTAAATTTTTGGAATTGATATATTTTCCATCATTGAAGAGAAAGTAACGATTCATTTTGCAGAACGTTTTTATTATTATTTTTGGGCATGAAATTATTACTTTACCTGAAAACATTGACATATCTCGGTCTGATTCTGCGCTATTCAATATCTACGTTGGATGTATAAGTAATAGATTTTAATAATTATACTCAAGATTATCTGCAGTGACGAAAAAAGTATATAGAGAAGAAAATACAAAAGAAAAGAAAAGAAAAAGGAAGAAAGGAAATAGAATCTGTGTCTAATTATTGTAGCATATCTGACTCGTGGAGAATAGTGCCGCTCGCCCACTTATAATACTTCTATCTAGTTGCCGTCTTGTGGCCTGTTTTCTTTTTATTTCGCGATCCACGACCTAAATTATA
Organism: Atta colombica; assembly: GCF_001594045.1. NCBI lineage: Eukaryota > Metazoa > Arthropoda > Insecta > Hymenoptera > Formicidae > Atta > Atta colombica. Next base: position 861,744 of record NW_017259544.1, on the reverse strand, counting down.
AGCGCGTAACAATGCAGTCGGATAAAGTGCAATTTTGGAGAGTCCGTGCTATGTGCGGGATATAGCGTGCACGGTGAAACTTTGTTGCGAGAGTTGAATTATCGCGTGAACTTGCTCCGCCGCGCCGCGTGGCGGAGACTACTCCGTAACGATGGAGGAGACGTAACAACGTAATGGAATATTTAATCTCTTTTTGACTAAATTATTTAAATTCAGGAAGCAATTTCTTTCCTGTTGACGCGTAGGGTACGATTTGCATAATACATTCGCGGTTAATTGGATCCGCTGAAAAATTTACTTTTTGTTTAACAAGATTGTTGCGCAGCTAACAAGCGCTAGTAATTTTACAAGCGATTGCTCGGTCTAACCGAGCATCGCGTGTATGAAATTTTGTTACAAGAGTTTCATTACCAGGCTCGCTCGCTAGTGTGCTATTCGAATATCTAACTTCTTTATTATTCAAATTTTAGTTGCAACTTTTGTCGACTGATGCATATAAAATTCTTCTTTTAATGCCTTATAGCTATTTGAAGTTATTTAAAATTAAATATAAGTGAATACATGAGCAATAAAAAATAAATATTTTTAAATTTACGGTTAAGTTTGAAGTCAAATTTTAACAAAAAAAGATCATGGAAAAATTAATAATTTTATACATATTGTTCTGTTTTTGATGTGATACTACTGATATCAACATTGTAGTTTTGTATTTTAGTTTATCAAGGCACCATTTATTTTATTTATAATTGTTTATACACATTTCTTTGAAGAACATTGACAATGACATTTTTTGACACCTTTATATATTGTGACAACGCTTACACTGTTGCCTTGATTATGATCAGATACTTCGCGACAACGCTAAAAGGCCTAAGAGTCCTAGCTGGATCACGATAATCTCGCGACAACGTTGCTTGGGTCGCCAGGATAATTGCTTGATACGAATACTACAAAAAGGTCTCTAATTCGCGTTTCTATACTTATACTCTGTACTTATACGTCGCAAACAGAATTTCACTTTTACGCTCGATCGAAGGAATCAAGTTTCTTCTTCGGTTTCTATCTGTCGATAGACTGCACAGAGAGAAAAGATTTTATTAATTTAATAAGCCATCAGTACTTTTAATTGATGATCGATAAATATGACGACAACAAATTTTGTTATTGTGATTGCTGCTAATCTGTTATACCAATCAATTATTAGTAACAGAAACAAACTATATAGAATCTAACCTATCTTTTGGTTAAACTTTAGGCTCGTTTACATAGAATTCGTAGACGATCGTGGAGTCTTAAGTCGTTGGAAACCAAGTACAGTCTAATATAGGGAGAATACTTGACTAGAATTGATCAATTTCTTACGAGATCTTGCAATTGTCTACGACTTACATATATGAGGCTCTTATTTGCTAGCTATACTACTGATTATTTGTTACATTGACGAATCAATTTGCAATCGTAACAAATCGATCGTTTTTTTAAACAAATATCACATTTGCTTTCCCTTGATTTGTTCCTATAACAAAATCATTTCTCTTAGTGTGACTGACTTAAAATTCGCCTTTCCCGATCTCTTTCGTATTCGTCTCTGATTGCGGATTTTAATCAATTAGAAGCGACGGCTGTTCGACAAATCACGATAAACGCAGTAATAAATCTGAGATTAAAACGCCACGATCTGATTGATCTTTACTACGATATGATTACGGAGATAACAATCATAATGCCGAAGTTCGTCTTGATTTTCACGACTTATTGTACTTTGTTAATAAGTCGATGACGTGACGCTTTTTTTTATAGATCTTTGAAATGTCCGACTCACCGATTTCGAGTAATATGAAATTCATGGTCGTGCACGACTATGATGTCTGATATAGGTAGTAATGTATTATTTCCCACTTATATGAAAGTGTGATATTATTTTAATATAATTTGTATTCTAAATATTAATTTCTAAAATATCTATGGAGGATTACAAAAAACCTTAATTAAGCTTCGAATAAATTTTTGAGAAAATATATGAAGAAACTTGTTGTTAATAAAAATGCACGTTACATATTCTTTATAAATTGAACCGTATATTCCTAGAATATTCCAAGTATTCCGAAGGATCAGACCTATGTTTCTTAGAGAAAACGTATTATTTTTGCGAGATTATAACAATATTTCGATAAAAAATATTGTAACAAATATATACAATTTCAATCACGAGTACAGTTCATATTGCTTTAATTATCGTCTAATTGCATCTCAGATTATATATACGAGAAAAGTTGAATTTGCGTGCGATTTTGTGAAATTCACACCTCAGTGTATATATCTCTGCAGTTGGAACTTCACCGCGAGTGTTGAATCACCACCTATGTATACCTGTATACACCGGCCGATTACGTGTCTGTATGTTTAATATGCTTGGACGCACAGCCATTATTGCGCTGCGCTTTGAATATTTTATGGGAAACGTCATTCACGTACACAGACAAGGCGCAAGTGCACGCACGGACAGATGCGCGCCTATCTGTAGTATAGTAACGAACATAAGCGTTAATCCTTCATTTTGGTTGCGTGGGACTAGCTTAGATTCACATTGTTAATTGTTAACAGCATTTTGGCAGTATATACGTATAATAATCTGCATGCTCGGTTTTACGATTATCCTCTTAAATTTGATTCTCTGCGCAGTCGATATTGCACGAAGTTGTGGGATTATGATAGAAATGTTGTTATTGTACATTGTTTAGTTTATTAAAATATCAACTTTATAGAAATAAAACTTTATAGAAAAATATAAATATAAAACTTTATGGAAATATACAATTCTATTTAGCTATAGTTGTCTTTTTGTGATCTTTATAATTTTATGGCTATTTCTTTTATCTATGATGGTATGAATAATAAAATACAGAAAGTTGAGAATATTTTTCAACATAGCAATATAAAACATAATGCTATCCATTTTTTTTTATTGCGTTTAAATAATAAATTGGATTTATGCTAGTAAATTAAATAAATCTATTATATTACTTAACTTATCATACTTGATACATTATTCAAATTTAATTAATGATAGACGAAAATAAAATGTTTTAAATTGCTCTTTCAGAGCCCAAAGAGCTTTTTTATATCTTTAGTTTGTAACGAAAATGGTAAATACGATGTAAAAGAAAGCTATATAACAGGAGAATAAAGATTCTTCTATGTCTGGACAACGTCGATCTGGTAAGAAAAAGATTTAACCCCAAAGTTAAGGAGTACTCTAGAACACCGACTGGAAAGGCAGACGCTTCGCTATGGTTACACCGCCAAAAGAGGACAAAGTAATAAAGTTGATGGTAGCGACTGAGAAAGGAAGGAAGGGAGCGAATGACGAAGAAAAAGAAAGAAGAAGTAATGAAATGGAAAAGTTTCACACTGTGCCTCCTTTTACTTGTAATGGTCGGTAAACGAATTAAAGAGCCAGGAATCTTCATCGTCACGGGTTGGAAGTAACTCGTAACGAGAGTATTTTTAGATTTCTCCAGGCGAATCAGGCGAGTAAGTGTATATAGCATCGATCCGTGTTTCGCGAAGACATCGATATCTTCTTTAAAAATATCTTAGCTTTTCGCTGTTCACGAAGTTTCCTCTTTGTTCAGATTGAGATGCTGAGCTAGTTTGTTGCTGCGGGATACTAATTTAAGCATTTCTGTTTCTGTAATATCGATTGATCTTTTATCTTTTATTTCTCATTCCTCTCAGAAATATGAATATTTTTCTTTTAGAAAATATTTTAAATATTTTACGATTGAAGATAGCTATTTATTTTTTAATGCGAAAAGTGTTAAAGAAAAAGTTAAAGGAAATATAAATATTAAAATAATTAGTTTAAACTTAAAATATTTTTTTCGAAAGCTTTTTTTATTCAAATATTATTGATTTTACATTATCTTTTCAAGATGCCTGTGAGCATTAAATTATTAAGTCATTAATTACTAGTGTCATCGTCAATTTAATTTGTGATTAAACATGAGCTGATTAATGGCCAATAAACAAACAAAGAATTTTTTCTTTTAAATTAAGATAATGTATAAATAGTGCAAACTATAAGGTCCATGTAAAAACAAACAATATTCGAAAAACGTTTCGTACTCACAGAGTCTTCATCAATTGCGATAAAAAATACAAGAGTATGAAAAAGCATATTTATATCGGAGTTTAGCAATATATGTTTGTATATGATCGGAATAGAATTCCTCAAGAAGGCACAATTAACCACTGATATCTTACATTTCCTCGCAGTTATAATAAACTTTTAGAGGTTTGCACTTCAAGACTGAAAAATTAATTTGGCATATAATTTAAATGATTACATAAGTAATATATAAATTGACACTTAATTATATAAGCATGCTTAAGATCCAAATCGTTAAAGGCGTTTATTACTTATTAGTTGTATATTCATGTAAGATCCTAAGATGTTCCTTGTTTAATATCGTTTAAATATTATTGATTACATGGATTTCTTTCAACATATATCTTTTTATCATAAAAATAGAAAAAAATAAAAATAAAATATGTTATTTATGTACTTTGACTTTGTTACATTTAGAAGATGATTTGTTGATTACATTTGCATTTTTGTGTCTTAGCTAATATCATATATAGACGTTAATTATTAAATAGAATTTGTTGTTATCGAAATTAATAAATTCATTAAGTATCAATAAAAAACTGACATTAGCGAATGATCGAACACGTTAGAATTGTATTTGGAAATTGGATAAATGAATTTATGCAATCTTTCTTCATCATGCCATTACACGTGGCCCTTCTATAAGCGGTAGCTACCAAGTGCAATAAATTTGACGAACTTGTATTCGGTTAACGTACACGCGCGACTCGCTACGTAACTTTGATGGTATTCAAACTGACGGGGAAGTGGAAAATTACACTACTTCCATTTAACGCATTATGCGGTTATCGTCAGGCCACGAGCTTCAAAGTGCTCAACATCTGTCGGGTATGAGTCTGTGTGTACATACATTACTTTACATTAAACACTTCCGAGTCTGCTGTGGTAGCAATTAAAGAAAAGATTGCCAAGCGAAATATGGATTATGTCTAACGATTATGTAACCACGAATAAATGACAACTTATTCGGAATATATAATTTTGAGTTGATCATTTTAAATTTATTCTAACAGAAATGCAATTTAATTGTTGCCGTGATAATGATAATTTTGCAGAAAGAACGATTTTGTTGAAATATCTAAAAATTTGACTAAATATAGATTTGAAAATAATTTTGTTTGGACCGTCAAAATAATTATATGTAGAACGCTTAATTAACTGGTTGCTAGAATATCTATTAAAATTCTTTGCAGTATAAAATTTGTTGTCATCAACATTTAAGCATTCTACACAATTATTTTGATGGTTTAACAAAATTATTTTCAGATCTGTATCTAACTTTTTCTCTCTTTTTAAATATTTTAGCAAAATCATTCTTTTCGTGTAGCCTTTTGCTCACGCTATTTGTGTGTGGCATATTGTATGTACGAGTATAAGCGCGCGAGTATAAGTGCGTTTACAGTATCTATTTATTGATAGAAAAACATTTGAAAAAACATTTTCAATGTGATCTAAGTTACATAAAATGGAGATTATAGATATGTACTTTTCATGCAAGATTAACTTTTGCGCAAATAGAGAGAACCTTTTACTTCCTAGCACTCCCATTCACTTTCCTCAACGTGTTTGTACGCGGTTCCGTTTATTCTCACGGTATTCCTCTTCTCATTTCCCGTTATGTTCCTTCCGCATTGTGAAGTATGATCGTTGGGTTTTCCTTCCTACCTCATACACACCGACAGATTCACACGCGGTTGAACACGGCGTGTTTCCGCGTTAGCCAACCGGCTGGCTGACACTGAGGGGGATTCGCGGTGCTGTATATTTACCGAATCAAACCAACCCTACGACTTTTATTTGGGGATTTTTGTATCGGGCCACTGGCGAACGCCAGTGGCGAATCAAGCCACCGACACAAGTACGTCGAGCAATCGCGCGGAAATCGAAAATCTATTCGATATATCGGGGCGCCGCTGCCGAGCCCGCTTCGTTCTCGCAGTGTTAACGGCTCGTGACAGAACAGGATCCGGTAGAATTTAGTTGTAATACGCCAAATGTGAGACGCATGTACCTAACAGTTGTATTTGCCGCAAATTGATGGAACTCAATTCGAATGATACGTGGAATATCAACTCGTACAAATGCTCCAATCTTTCATTTTTTTTCCGCGAATACATTTTACTTTTTCAATATAATAATAGTAATATAATAATAGTTTCTGCTATAGAAAGCTAGATTATCCGTTCTCATTGTAATTTTACAATCTTTCGTATTTAAATGTAATCTTTAAAATGTAAAATTGATTATAAAAGTTTTTATATATTTTGAAATATGACAATTAACTCAATTTGAAATTGTACATTGAACAGGTATGTAAACAGGCTTTTTTTTATATCTAATGTATTAATTAGTTTTTGAAAATATTTTTCATTGTAGTAAAAGAAGATAATTTATATTTTAATATCATAATAGTATTATCTTATGACTTAAACATTTTTATATATCAATTATCTAGTTAGAGTAACTGAATACATCTTGTAGGCTTTTCTAACATCCAAGTTCTACTGTGCATCTGGAATATACAATTTAATAAGTTAATTTGACATTAAATCAACTTTCTGAAGTGCCTGGTTTCTGTTCAAACGAAATTGTGCAGTCGTATACAATCGAATAATTAATTAGTTAACGTTTGGTGGGAGTTTATAGCAATTTCATGTAGGATGCTAGGTAAACCAAAAATACAATTTTGATTAAATAATAAATTAAATTATTTTTTAGATTATTTTTCATTTAAACGATTTGTTAAGACCGTATATGTGAATACACAAGTAAGAATTTAATGTCTATTACGATCGAAACTTAGACTTTTTAAATAATTTCTATTTGAATTTATATATTAAATATGTAGTCATTTGAATTGCGCCGAAATGATTTTTTGAACTTGTAAACGCAATTAAACTACTATAGAAATGTCACAACTTAAATTATTTTTTATTTAATTTGTTGGAAATTATCATCTAGTTTTTTATTTAAAAATAACCACTGCCTCATACAGTACATTAATATTGAATCTCAGAAATGTTGAATTGCAACATTGCGAATGTAATTGCAGCACGCACACACACACACACATACATACACACACACACACACACACACAAAACATCGCGAAATGTAGATTTAAACATTCACATTTTATCATTTTATCATTTTAACGTTTTAGCAAGATTTTTTTTTCAATGTTCTCTATTACATGGGAATATTATTCTTACGTTAACAATCAGTATAGAAAAATCAACAGATTCATTCAATGTTGAAAAAACGTACATACTTAATGTTGAATCAACATCTCAGAAACATTGAATTGCAATATTCTGTATCTTATGGCACGCGAATCGTTTTCTATTTTTAAATACAGTAATTTCTTAAAGGTGACTTTATGAGAAACAACTTTATGTTAGTGAAAAGTTTTTCAATTTCCGACTCTGCGCTAATTTTTTTTGCCTCTTTTTTATTTTGGTTACTGTTTAGTTTATTGTTTTATTTCTTTTTACTCAAAAACTGTCGATGAAATTTTCTTCAGAAAAAAATATCACTAATCCTGCTAAATGGAAAAGAAAGAATTTTTGATGTAGTAATCTTACAATGTATCACGATATTAGGATAACGCAGACTTTTGAAAAATTCGGAAAGGTTTACTTTCGTAAAAAAGAATTCGCTCCCTCGATAACGATAGAAAATACGTTCGCAGTAACATCGGGAGAAATTCCTAGGTTAAAGGAAATGTTTATCGAGGAGAGAGTAACATGAGAGATACGATAGATACAGTCGGTAGAATCCTGAATAAGTAGATACTCTCGTGTCGTTCCCAACGGGGAACATCAGGCGACGCTGAAAGTTGCGCGTGTGGATATAACGTAGACGTCAATATCGTCGACTGCATCTACGTCTTACTTCCTTTTTTACTTTTCTCTTTTGTATGTAAAATATTATTCTCGCGTATATGCGGAGCATCGACCGTTTAAACGGTTGCTGCGAGAAACATCCACTCCTCGCGGTGCAATCGTGAATGAAAAGTGTACCAAGCGAAACTGCCCTTTTTCCATATTAAGTCCTCTGATTCATTTCAGTTTTCCTGGCATTTGTTTAGAACAGTACAATAAAAAAGCATCTGCTCCCTACTTCATCGGGTATGTCGCTCACAGTTGCATTTTTCGCGACGATTTAAAGTGTATTTCTCGTAATGTTAAAACTTACGCCACGTAAAAACTTACATGCTTATATGACTTTAACAGAATAATTAAAAAATATACAATTAAAGGGCGTAAAAATTTTCAAAATATTTATGCTATTTACGAACATAATGAGCTTCTAAATGTTTAATCAACGCGCCATAATGTTTTTCAGTTTAATTTACGAAATTCCTAATATTAAAAAAAATATATATTATACATATATTACATGTATATAATATATAAAATATAAAATATAAAATATATATTTTTTAATATGTTTTTAAAAAATATGTATATATAACGTATATAGCGTGTTCAAAATTATTAAGCATTTAATTAATGATTATCTAAAAAATGACATAATAATATTTTCTTTTAATGACTTTTTAGTGGTGAATTATTTATGGTTTATGCGTGTATAGATTTTTGAAATTTATTGTCGTGTATAATCATGTTTATAAATGTATACTTTATGTATAGAGCATGGTTTAAAAAAATTGGATTAATTTTTGCCGTATAAGATTACTAGTGATCGAGCAATTTGTGTTCGTGCAAGTTTCTTTGAGTCTTTCTTGTTTATCAAAAAAAACTACAGAAATTATGAAACAAAAAGGAAGATTAATAAAATATTAAATATTGATAATCTATTTATAAACAAAGCTGTTAAATTTATTTTATTTATTTTGATTTATTATATATAAAAATAAGGGTGCTTAATAATTTTGACCACGGCTGTATACATATAAATCTATTCTACTTTTCACAAAAAACATATTTTTATCCATTTACAAGTGTATCGAAGGAATGTTATATTTGATACACAAAAAATTGTTAGTTTAATAGTAAAATAACTATATGGAAAACTATCCAAATAATAGTATAATTCTGCTATTAAATCCGTTTATAATTGGTTTAACCTTTCGTTTATGATTTTCGATATCTGATTTATATTTTTATATAGGATAACTCTGGTATATATGCTAAAACTTAATTTATTAAGTATTATTTATTAAGTATTATTTACTATGTTTAAAGTAAACGAACTATATCAGTAAAAACTTTGTCTGTCTTATGAAAAAAACATTAGAAATCCGAAAAATTTATATTTCGTATTAAAAAATGAACTTTTTTAAACTCTTGCATTTTTGCCGTATATCCCTTAGGAATGAGATAGAGGGAGAGGATAGGGGGGGAGGAGATATGTATGACATAAAAAATTTACAAATAATGCATATAAGACGTAAAATGACACAATAACTTATAAAAAGCGTTTATAAAGTTTTATTAAGGAAATAAGAATGATAAATATGTATATGTATATGAAATAATAAATAATAATTACAATCTTCCCAGATATATTACAAGTGTTATGACATGAGATACATATATATTTCATAATGCGTTTATTATATTTAGTGCACTGAATTCAATTTGCGCACTTTGTATGTTTTAGGCATAAATCTCGCCTGTTAAAAATGTCATATATCCTAAACAGGTGGGACATACAAAACAACAAACTAAACAAAGAATACAAGAACAAAGTACTTATATTTTGTTATACAACATACTTTACTATTCCTCTACACTCATGTATCACGAAATAACCACTAAGTCTTTTGTACGTACAGTAATGATTTTATGTAGATTATTTAATTTATGGCGCTACTTAACACAGTGACAAATCGATTCAACTCACAATAATTTCATTAATACTAACAGTAAGAAACTGAAATCATAATAATACTAATATAACATAAAAGCATGTAACAGATAAGTTGCAGGAAAATTACCCCCACTCTTTCTATTTTTTTTTACTTCTGCGGCATAAATCCCAGCGCGGCGTATTTGTCAGAGTTACCTTACAGAATTTTTACATTTATCCTTTACATTTATCATTTAATTTTGCATTTCTGGTTATCGTTATTTTTAGAACACTGTCAAATCCTTGATTTTCTTTTTCATTTTTTAAAAATTCTCTTTGTATAATCTATAACTTTTATCAATATAAATAGTGATATCTCTTGATTTCACAGATGTGGAAAATAATAATCAATTAAGTATAAGAAGCGCTATTTCCCATTAAGAAGACTAAGTAAGAGAAGCGCCGTTTCCCACTAAGAAAATTGATGCAACATGCATTTTGATGCAGTTGAATGCAAATTTGTTTACATATTTTTTCAGCGTTAATAAATAATTTAATCTTTTTAAGATGAAATTAGCGTGATAGCAAAGAATATGTAATTAAAAGGATTAAATTATTTATTAATACCGAAAATGTATGAATTGATTTGCATTCAATTGCACTCAATACGTGAACCATTATTGCATTAGTTTACCAGTGGAAAACGCTTTTAAAAAATTTTAACTGTAATTGATACTTCTCTTATTTAAAATTACGGTTAATGTATTCATATAAACGGTTCGGTTTTAATCTTAATATTGAGAATAACAATAAAATTCTTTTCTTTCCTTCAATTATCAAATTCTTTCAAGTGTGTAAAGAAAATTTTATAAACGATTTTTTACATTATATGAGTACATTAGATTGCTTTTATCTTATTCATTAGTGTAGAAAATGCAACATGTTCGGTGAACATGTCCATTCATGGACGTGGAAACTGTTATGTTTCCAATCTATACAAGGATTTCCAATCTATTTACTCTCAAGATAACTCTCCCGTTGGCGTCCACTCGTATCATTTCTCCGTGTCAAAATCGGATCGACTAATGAATTTGCGCTGCGCAGTTGGGACGCCATCAATGCCCATCGGGGACAGATTTACTGTCAATTTGCTCGTATAAGCTCGAAGTCCTTGGAAATATCCAATCTGTATTCAGGCCTGCTGCTTTAGGTTTCGATCTATTACAGATACTCTCCGAGATTATTGCGATTGGCAGCTACGATATTTAGTATATTTGAAATATCACTGTTTGAATATTGACGCGACATCGATAAATCCTATTGGTGAATATCCTTTTAACGATGACGAATAGTATATTAATATGAATGAATAGCTATACTGGGAAAATAGCTGTTTCATTTCCAGATTCTATAATTTCACTGATGATAAATAGCTATTTTATGCTGGAATGATTGCAAATCTTTTAATTTAAGTTGCACGTTATGTATTATTTGTTTTATTGTATTGATATATTTACATAACGAGTAATTTGAAATTATCAATTCACCATAACGATATCTACTAGCGAGCAAGAAAATTCTTGTATTTAAATGTTCGTTTGTAGTTCGTGACATAGTAATTAAACTGTGATGTTCCGCAACAAGCTATACTTACTCGGAGGAGCGTAAAATCTATACATAGCAGTCTGCTCCGTGTTTATAATAGTCAGAGTCGAATTAAGATTTCTGCCGTCTCTAGACACTTAAATCGTTGCCGCCCATATTCACTCCTCAAACTGGATGTTCCAAATCTGTGTTCGCGACGAACAACAAAAAAAAGGAATTTTTGTAAGGATTCTCATTTCATTCTATGTATATATTGATGATTGCGCGAAAGAAACAAAAGATCTTCTCAAATTTCTCTCTAGTAGAACGAAATCGACATGAAAATCAAAATCCCGACTCGAATCTAGTGATCGTCGAGGGACAATTTTCTCTATCATTCACGTCTAATAAAAAAATTGCTATTTCTTAGAAATTTAAAAATTAGATCAATGTCTGGGCTAATAGGTCCTACGGATAGTCTCCAATTTGTCAAAATTTATTAAACTTTGATGAATGTTTAACCATTCTTGTCCCTATTTTATTTTACTCTTTGTTATTACTCTCATGGATGAAGTCTGATGGTTGTTATAACAAAAATACGATATTAAGCTGACACAATTGTAGATTCTCAATGAATATCACAGCGAAGCAATTGGTTAATAATGTGTTTACAGGTTGCATGTTAACTCAATTATAACAATCATCCATACACACGCACACGCACACACACACACACACACACACACACATACACACATCCGCGCGCATCCTAGATTTTCGATAACACATTGGATAGATGTACATATATATTGTGCTATCGAAATTTATATGATCGGAATTTCTGAAAAAAAAATACTGGTACAATTCAGTTTGGAGATTTTGTACAACGTTATACAGTAGATAGACTAAAAAAAAGATCAAAAGCACGAAGGAAATTAGATATTTTTATAGCAAAAGATTGTTTGAAGTAATGCATTTTACACAGAATAGTATACACAGAATAGTATATTTAATAATATTTAACAATAATTAATGTTAACAAGTCTAATAAACTACAAGTTTTTTTGTTTGTTTTTGTTTTTTCTCAACATATAAATGATGATTCTTATGTATTTCTAACTGCTAAAAAAATATAGGATTAAATAATTTTATTATCCACGGATTTTAAGAAATAAACAATTTTATTTAAAAAAAAAATTTTTACAAAAATGACTAAAATTTAGAGTAAAATGCATAAAAATCACTTCAAGTGTTGAGAAACGAAAACCTTATAAGCCGTTATTTTTTTAACATAAAATATTGAATTTTTATAAATCAATATCTTAAACGGTCTAGTTGAATTTTAAATGCTTGTATGACTATATATGTGAATTTATATACTATGTATGTAGTCCTTTAAAATGCGCGTCAAAATGATTTTTCGATTTTGAAACGCAAACTATACTAAACTACCGCAGTAATATCATGAGTTAAATTGACTAGCAATTTAATAATTTGACACTCTTGCACAGAATGCAAGAGATCCGAGTTCGACTCCCGGAGGTAATATTTTTCGCAATAAGAATTCATTATTTACAGATTTTAATATGTCACTCAGTCATTATTAATCGTTCTAAAATGCGAGAAAACATTAAATTGTTAAATTGCTAGTCAATTTAACTTGTGATATTATTACAGTAGTTTAGTAGAGTTTGCATTTCAAGACCGAAAAGTCATTTCGGCGCGCATTTTAAAAGCATTATATATAGTATAAGTATAAATTCACATAAAATCATACATGCATTTAAGAGTTCCAGTTAGGTCTTGAAAACATTCTATAGGCTGTGTTCTCACATATAAAGTATAAAATATTATATTGTGTATTGAACTTTATTATTTTAATATATCATTTATAAACAATGTAGATAAACAATAAGCTTCATATTACGTTTCGCGTATTGTAAAAAATTATTTAAATTTTTTGTTACATGTATATTTACATACATATACTTATTATAAATTTGCATCATCATATAAAAAATTCAAAGCGAAATTTTTAAAAATTGAAAAAAATAATAGAATTTTTGAAAAGCATATCCTCTTTCAGTATAAAAAGTTCTACAAGAAATGCCCATATTCGTTGAGAAATAAAAAGTTGATCAAAATTTGTACTTTCATTTGTTAGTTTTTGTCACGTGCAGTTAGTTCATTGTAGTTATACTAATAAAGTTTTTTCGATTGTGCTTTTTCCTTCTTTTTCTTCTGTTTCTCGTTATGAGAATGTTGAGACTTGCTACCGCTTAATGAGTTATTTTTTTACAAGTTCCTATTTTTTTTGTACTTCTACACAGATTCTATTTCTTTACGAGACATTACAGAATTTTTGCATTCACATATCGCATTAAAAAACCAGCATCGATATTAATAGCAGAATATTCACTGCTTCTCTTGATTTTATCTGTGATAGAAGTAAACGCGTCAGCATGATTTAGAAGCTTGAACAGTGCCAAAGACAACAACGTCCGATGATTGATGACGTAGAGGATATCCAAAAAATATTCTGCATAGATATTGCAATATATGCATACATGATAATCATGCACTTACTCTTCTTTATATCGACGTATTCTTGATCGATGAACAGTAAACGTGTTGCTAATTTTTCTACTACCAATTTTGTTTCACCGCTGGATAGTGGAAGAGTTAATATGGTAACTCATCGACGTTGTAGACAAAATATAAATATATTTTATCTAGGGATAGTTGTTAGTGGATGATAATCGATCGCAAACGACTTTTGTAAGCCATCGATTTTGTATTTCGCCCAGTGTCAAGGTAAACCACGCTTTCACGTTGTAACGCTGTGATAACACTAATCTGTAGTTATTGGACGATAGGTCGATTTAGCTACCCATATCTTCGTACATGTTAGTATATGTTAGTGTAGCAGTGTAACATTATTGGTAAATCCATGCGACAGAGCACCGAGCTGTTCATGGGTTGGGCGAAAAGCGACAGAACAGGGATCGGGTTGAGAGCTAGAAGAGAAAGGGTAGAAGGAGGAAGAGAAAGAGCGAGGGATTGGCCGTTGATATAACTGTTACAAAATAGGCGTGTGGTCGCGTTTGAAATCCGGATACGGCTATTCTGCTTTCGGGTTTAATGTTGCTATTCTCCATACGGTTTTCGATTCCAAGCGATGTAGCATACGCATATAAGTACGAATGAATGATACGAATTTACTCACTTTTTTCATATATCACTCCGAAATCTAATAATTGATAGAATTATTATTTAATAAAAAACTGCCGGTCTTTCTAAAATATTTTTTTTAAATATTATACGCGCTATTGTATTTTTTGATAACAGAGCTTTTCGCCTTATTCTGTGATCAGATTGCTTGTCCTTTGTGCGATAGTAAGAAAGTTCTATTCGAAAAATTTCGTTTTTTAATCAATTATTTCTTTATGTGTAATTTAAAGGATTTCCTAAGGATTTAATAAAAAGATTTCCAATATTTTATGAATACGCGAGAAAGTCGATTGTAATCTAAACGCAAATGTGAAATTCTTACGTTATGGTTAAAAAAAAACCGTTATTTGTTTCAATGCGTTACGGCAGATTGATTTAAAAAAAAATTTACGTTAATTTATCCTGGGAGAAATTTCATGCATTTTTAAGCAATTACTGAAAAGTTATATTTTAATTCTGTTTAGTAACTGAATAGATAAGTCAAACTACTTAAAATCCCAATCAAAATATAACGCTTTGCTAATTACTGCGCACAGAAGATCCCACACAATATACTTTGGCTACGGTTCACTTAATGTTACTAATACTTTGAAACATTTTTTGATTTATTAATTAGTGAAGTTCTGTCCTGCGATTCAATCAAATACTTCGAACCATTCATAGCGGCAAATGAACTATTTTATCTGAGGAATATTCTGAGAATGTCTTTTGGAAATCTTTAAAATATCCTTTGGAGATATTGTATGAGATGCGCAAAATCTAAACTCTTTAATAAACAAAAACAGGACAATAAATGGACTATGCAGTATTTCACCTAATAATAATTTTGACTATTAAAACTTACAATAATTAGATAAGTGTTTAGTTACACATATTTTTATCAGAAAAACTGCTTCAAAGCCAAATATTAAATAAAGCCCTTATCAAGTTCTTATCCATTGTCATATTATTGTTACTGCAACTAATGAACGAATAATATTAGATAAATAATTGAATGGACGTTTAGGAATACTGTATACATTTTTACCAGGACAAGAACATAGATATGAAATCGGAATCTTGTTAATAGTGAAATTGCATTTCTGATTAGAACCGTAAATAATTTTTACGGTTCTGATCAGAAATGTTCTATACTTTATATGTATGCAGAAATGAGCAATGGTAATAAATATAATTAATAAATCATTAATGATGTTATATTAGTACGAACGGTCTAATGTTATAAATACTTGATCGTATTTTTTAGAATCTTAATTCTTAACCAGTAAACACCAACTAACAGTAATATATAGCATCAATGTTATAATTTTACACTCAACAATATAAATGTGAAATTACAACATTGATGCTATATATTACTATTGGTATTTACTGGGAAAAGATCGCGTTAAAATTCAAATTGCATATTGTTATTGGATGTTAACAGTACAAAAATAAAATGACGATAAGGATCGATGTTATTCGAATAAATTGTTATTTGACTACTAAAACGACCATATCGACGAATAATTTTGGAAACGTTCGTTGCGGTCAGCGTTATCGGCAAAATTTACGAAATGGTGGATGACCAAAATAAAAAGGGAGAGAAAATGCGAATAGACGAGCGAGCGTGTCGTTGAAAATGGAGTCGCGAGTAAATCGAGGTCGTTTCAGTAGGTCTGGCATGTCGCCGTCATAAATCTGCGGTACTCAGTGGTTCCGCTGTGAGAGGTGTAAGTTTATAACGTGACGAAGAGATCGAAATAGGGAAGTAGATAGCAGAGACACGACAGTGGAACGGAGATAGACAGCTGGACAATGAGAAATAGAGTAACAAGAATGAGAAGAGAAGATCGTGAAGAGCGGAAGAAGGAGGAGGAGGAAAGTCGGCTTCGTAGGGTGGGCAGCACAAAAGTTATTAAATTTGATTAGACTTTGCCGCATAGAGGTACAGAAACGTGGATAGGGAAGATGAGGTTGGCGTAGGACGAGAATGGAACGAGAACCTGGGCCGGCCAAGAGGGATGGAAGGTAGAGGAGTAGATTTCACCTGGGGTTGGTCGCACTGCGAGAAACGCCGGCGCGGCCGGTATGAGTTTCGAACTGGCATAGGTACTGTCGGATATCTATGGCTTATGACGCCGCCGCGCCGCGCCGCGCTGCGCCGTTGCTGCTGTGCTGATTCTCGCTCTCTCGCTATCCGAGGAAACGCGGTTCACTCGGTACTATGTCTCTGCCGGACTTATATCGTATTAAATATAATTGTTAAAGTTCGCTCGTGCGCGGGGATTACGACAGTTTCGACGATTTACGTTATTGTCGCGGGACAAGAGGTTTTCGCATTGCTGCACCACGACACGGCCACGATAATCGATGCGTATGCCAACTTTACACGAGGGAATGCGTTCACTCGTTATACGATTTCATCGCACATAGCAATAGAACTGAGAAGAAATTTTCTAGCCGTATCTTCTTGTTTCGTTAATTTTCGAATTAAATTTTTACTTGTGTTTATTAAAAAACTCAACAAATAAGAAACAGGAAATGACCATAATCAAATCTGGATTTTTTAATGTTTAAATAATATTTAATGTAAATTTGTATATACTCCATATATGTATACCATGAAAAATTACAAACTAACCAAAACTAATAAGTTTCATAGACTCCTTTAATTGAACAATTTAGAAATATGATAATAATATGAAGTGGTGATAGGAGACAATGCTGATTATCAATTCGCGCAATTCTTCTTAATATTAAGTATACAAATCTTGAACTTTGAACGTTTTCACTCATGGTTTGAATCTTCATCAGCAATCTTTCCCCCTACCACAACAGTTAGATTATTGCATTATAAATTAATATCTCCAACATTTTTCCTCTCAAAAAAAATTGAACTGTTCACTGTTGTGAGATAAGTCATACAGTTTATGAGTATGTGACTTACCTCACAACAGTGAACGATTCAATTTTTTTGTCTATCTAAATCAATAATTTCATTATCCGTACTCTCTTCTCTTGCATTACTCCTATCTTTATTATCGGCGTACATATCATGTGTGTGTATTATAAAAGTATATTTATACATAAACTCAATGCAAGAAGTGTCGCGTACAGTCAAAGTTAGATGTTAAACTAATACATATTTATATTGCCTTATTGCCTTATTTTTTTTACTAAATTGTTTTTAAAAATGTATATAGGCCGAATACATACGTATATTGTTAACGACGGTCGCTACTTATCTATGATTCAACGATTTTTTATAAAATTATAAAATTACAAAAATAAAATACAAATACGCTTGTTTAAATAATTCAATATTTTTTATTTTTTAAATTGTAGCGCCTCCAGCTGCTCCTGGCACTTCGATATTCTCAAGAACTCAAGCCCCAAAAGCTCATAAGTTAGGGCCACAAAAAACACACAAAAAACTTTAGCAGTAAAACATAAGCAGTAAGCGAATTGACCAATCACAGTAAAGTCCGTAAGGTCATAATGTAAACAGTAGCCAATCCAATTAACGCGCTACTGGTAATGCCTGCGAGTCGTTATAAGAGCCACGCTATTTAAACGATCTTTTATCATAGAGTTAACAGAAATTCCAGAAATTACTTAAGTGTATGATCGTAACGGAAAAGAAAAGAATTTTGTGTAACAAAAAATGTACTCTGACAATGAGTAAAAAGTGAAGTTGTATTGTTTTATAATTAAAAATGAATAAATAAATAAAAAATTTTGGGGAGTTTGAATACTTCAACCCCTTCTACTAAATGCACCTATACTCCAGGTCTATTCCCCTTTCTCTAAAAAAAAGGTATCTAAACATAAATCTTTTTCATCGTCAAAAAATTATGAAATTTATAATCTTGAAATGAATTAATTTGATTGAATGAAGTGAATTCACAACAATCGCTTAAATAAAATCCACTTTATTGCGAATAAAAGTGCAATAGCAGCAATTCACATGTGATTTCTCTAAATCTTTTGTCTCATATGAGAACGCACGGAAGAGATACGAGTAACTTTGTAGAGCAACTGGGACAAATACGTCAGAGCAATCTGCAAAACTTTCTCGATCATCGAGTTGCTCTCCGGGGAGTAGTTCACGTCCGATTTATGATGGCAGAAAAAAGTAAGATATCGATCAGAAGCGCCTTATTTCTCGACACGACGCCTTCCAACGCTGGCAGCGATACCGAGGATCATTCGCATTAAATTCCTCGGAGACCTCGGGATAGAACGTTCGCTGAGCTCGAACGTCATATAATGTCGATTTCTTTGTTCGCACGATTTTCATCCGATAAGCGACAGTCACGCGCTGTCGACTGTCTTCGGAGATTGGCCAATCGCCGAGATTCCCATCGGAGTTATCGTAAAAACGTGACAACGAGTCGCAACAATTTTATTCTCTTTCCAATCTCTCATTTGAATATATTTCTTCAATATATACCTGCGTAGCTGTAATATTATATAAATAGGATATCGAATGTTTTAATTTTTTTAGAGAAATTTCACTTTTGACGCAAATGATTGTAATTGTCGATTTTAATGTAAATACAAATGCATGAATCCATTCGTTAATTACAGATTAATTTACTTATATACCATATGTATTATGTAGAAAAACTTGTAAACAAATATAATATAAAGTTTATACCATATTTGTTTTAACTTTAAATATCAATTAATATTTTATAATACACGAATTACATATTATACACACATTTTATATATATAATACATTATATTAATTGAAATTACTTTATATTAACATTATTGATTAGTGTTATAATATATATACATATAATATATATATGTATATAGTTTGCTATTTTCATGTTTCCCGATTATGAAATATGATTGATCTCGTAATATTCTTTAAAACATTCTTTATAATATAAAGATATTTCTTCATCGATACAAAATAATCATTTCTAAATCTTTCGATTGAATTTTTTCATAGTTTGATCTGCGCGAATACTCATTGGAAAGTTGTTTGAGGACCAATATAAAATACCAGCTGTATAATGCGCGAGCTCTGACAGTCGCCGTTAAGCCAGCTAGTGGAGCAGATCTGCATGGAATCAGACAGTGGTGCAGCTTATATATAGGTCAGCCTTGACTGCGACACTACGTGCTTCGTAAGCCGACGAAGATATTGCTTCTCTCTGCTCCAATTCATTCGTATTAGTTGATCTTCTATTTTAGCTTAATTAAACGCCAACTACTACTTTAGTCTTCGTCGATTTTTAAATAGTCTTACTGATATTTTACTGGCATATTTTATATATAGTAAGAGATTATTTTAAAAATAACTTTATGGTATTATATTTTTAAAAAATATTGTTATTTCGATAATTGCGCAAACTTAATAATAATTATAGCATTCGTACTTAATGGCATTATAAAAAAAAATTTTATTACTTCTTACGTTACTAGCTTATTTAAAAAACGTATTTAAGACGTTAACGTATTTAAGAAGAGATTTAGTTTATAATTTTACTTAACTACGAACATTCATTCATACCTTATAATTATTGGTTAACTAGATTCCACTTTCAATTACTTTTATTTGTATTTTATTTATCTGTATGTTTCTTATCCTACATATTACAATCTTGTTTTACTCCTTACACTAATAATTTACATTAATATCATAATTATAATATGTAATAACACAATCATGTTATTTGTATGTCATATTGTGTAGATGTTATAATTTGGATTAAGATATTAGTAGATATTAGTATCAAATTAATCTAATTTAATTTAGGGAGTTCATTATTATTTCAATCAAAATATAATGCCTTTATGAATACACTGGATATTTGTGCGTTAATTGATATGACATAAACAAAATATATATAAACATTTTGACCTTAAATTTGGGTCTTTTTCAAAATTAAACGAAATGCATCTTGAAGGATCACAATAAAAGTGCAATAGTATATATAGAGAAATTTTATCATTGTACGGTGCTGCACTGTTAAAAATCTGTAGTGTCAAATTTAACAATGTGAGTCGCCACTGTTCCTACTCAATCATTTTATACTAAAACAATGGTTATATTTGACACGATGTAGAGTCCAATTTAATTATTGTTTTAGTAAAAAAAAGTAACGATGTATTTAGTTAGGAGCAGTGACGATTCATATTAGATTAAATTTGACACTATTAGAGAATTTGATACTATTATAGATTTAACAATGTGTGAAAATATTATTTCAGTTCGATTGTATTGCAAGTCCGAAAGTATAATTTGGAGTGCGGTCATATATCTGAGATAAATTTATTTAAATACATATAGATTGATGATTATTTCAACATCTAATTTTAACCGTAATTAATGTTTCTTTTACTGTCTTATTTAGTGACGTATTCAAATAAGCAGTCCCGTTTTCTAATCTTAATACTGTTATAATTAGGGATGTACCAGATCATAAAATTGCTGGATATCGGATATTTTCCGAATATCTGGGAAGCAATGTCTCCATTTTATTAAAAAAAACAAAAAAAAGAAATAAAAAGGAAAGTAAGAAAAAACAGCGATAATATTAGGTGTGGGAAAAAGTTCGTGGCGTTTTTCCCGTTAGATGGCATTAAAAAAATCTAATAATTTTCTTTATTTCCAAAACGTGAAAAGAAAAAGAGGAAAGATGAACTATGCAAGAAATTCAGCTGAAAAGAATAAAATTCTGCATTAATAACGCGATCTTTTAATATAAAATTTTAGCCGGCTATATATTGCCGGATACTAATGATATCCGATACATCTCTAATTATAATTTAGATTTTTGTGATTCTTTATAGTTATATCTTAATTTTATATTCACTTGATTTAACTTAATCAATACTATGTCTGACATTGCCATTGTTGACCGTACGATTCAAACATTTGGCAAACTTACGTATATGTTTTTCTCGGTTTACATGAAGCGGTATGTACTCAGCTGCGAACAAATCTGGATCAGTTGGTGCGATTCGGTGCGAGCTATTTAATATCTCCAGCGCTTAGAAAGTAGTAATGACCACTGCAACGGGAATGATCGCTGTGTACTCACTGAAAATGTCACGAGAATTGGATAAGCACGTGCGAGAACATGGCTCCTTACTTCGAACGTAATCCTATTAAGTAATGGAAGGAAAAGCAATGCTTCTTGGTGTGCATTACATACAAAATGCTATCCGCTCTTCAGTAATATGGTTCATATCGCTTTGGCAAACGAGATCGCATGGAACAAAAGTGCAAGTAGCGGTGTGCGTTTCGCAAAGACAGGAAGGACGGATAACAGTGATTTTTTTTTGGAGCGGAGATTTCATTTTCTCAAATTGCTATCGAGTCGCATGTTGGTGTAAGTTCAAGAACGCAAATACAGTGACAGCATCATTGTCGCAGTCGCCTGCCCTCCTCGTCATCGTCAATGACTCTTTTGCAAATCGATGATGATAACGTTGAATGGTGGCTCGGGTCGTTAAATTATATGCGATAGTCAAAATTCGTGAATGAGATTTGCACCACGGCTTATCATACTTATCGCTCGGTCGAGACGCTTCGTCTCCTCCGGCAACGTTCATTGCTTTACTTCTCACGTTCGCCAGAGTCCCGCGACTAAAAGTGTTTGCGCAGAGGATACTTTGTGAGAAAGGTATCAGAGCTTTTTCTCCGAAAAGTAAAGTAACTTATTTTTTTGGCAACGTGTAATGATGATGAGACGCGACGATGCACCAATAGAATCGACAGTGTTATTATACTACTGTTTGTTTAGTTTCACAAAATTTTATATCTTGACTGGATTTCATCATGTTTGATAATAGCCCAAGACAGTTCACATTGGGATTTTCAAGATGGATTCAAATTATTACCGAAATGTCACTTTTATTAATATTTTATTGATTTTATTGATATTTAATATCAAATTCGCATTATTTGTAACAGTAATGCTTATATACAATTTTAGACTAGACACAGAACATACATACATACATAAGTTACAGTTTTTCTTTATTTATATTTATAATAGTATTCTTTGCTAATGGATACATACATATTATGTACTTATTTAAAAATAAAAATAAAAAAAAATTAAAAAATAAAATATGCAATAAAATTAATAAAGGTGATAAAATTAATAAATTTCGATAGTAATTTAAATTGAAAAGCCCTACTATACAATAATATGGAAAAAAAAATTGTATGGTGCCATTTAAAAAATTTAAGATGACTTTTTTATAAAGAAACAAATTTTTTAATATTTTTTTATTGCATATTGTAACCTGTATGAAACAGATAAATATTCACCTTTTAACTTTTATTTTAAATTGTCGAAAGTGTCCGAGAAGTCGTGCGGATCGTTACACTGATACACCCTGTACAGATCATCACATAATATCACGTATACGTATAGACATGGACGCATACATGTGTATACGTGAATTAAACAAGATTTCTGTTTTTTATTCCTGCACTGGACTGCACTAGAACTTTCTTTCTCGTTTTCATCAAAATATTGAACGCATATTTATCTCACTTTAAGTTCTAAAAGTGCACTCTAGTTCAACCACAGGAAACAGACTTAAAAACGATTCGGAATCAGCTGTCCAATTCTTCAGCAGTTCATTTATTTCTATCACATGAGAATCAACAGTCTAAATGTATAGAAGTCTGTGCGTAACTCTAATAAGATGATAAAGATAATATTTTCCAATATGATAGGGCAATTTATACATAAAAGATGATTATGGTGTAATTTTTTTTATTAGACTATAAAATAAAAATAGTAGTACAACAATTTTGTAAATTATTATTAAAAATTTTAATTTATAATTATTTTTTAGACAACACAAAATCTAAAATTGAGACATAAGGCATCTTTGATGGTTCTGATGAAGATGGTTCTCGCAAGAATGTTTTCAAGACTTTTTTACGATGTCTATCTCGATTTTGTATTATGCAGGTTATTAAAATACATTTTGTTAAAATTATTTGATTTATTATTAGGTGTAATTTTGCTTCCGCCGTTTTTTTTCCGAAATTCTAGGCTTTATTATAACTGGTTATACATTTATGATTCAAAGTATTGTCCATCGCTGGCCACTACTTTCTCCCATCTTTCGAGTAGCGTACGAATCCCGCGTCGAAAAAACTGGTCATCTTTTGAGGCTATCCACGAATCGATCCAATTTTTTACTTCTTCATAAGACTGGAAGTGCTGGTCAACCAGGCCATGTGCCATTGATCGAAACAAGTGATAATCAGAGGGAGCAACATCTAGAGAATACGGCGGGTGGGGGGTAGGACTTCCCATTTCAATGTTTCCAAGTATGTCTTGACCACTTTCGCAACATAGGGTCAAGCATTGTCATGCTGCAAAATCACTTTATCGTGTTTCTCGTTGTATTGCGGCCGTCTTGTCTTTCAATGCTCGGCTCAAACGCATCAATTGCGTTCGATAGCGATCGCCTGTGATTGTTTCAGTCGGTTTTAACAGTTCATAATACACTACGCCGAGCTGGTCCCACCAAATACAGAGCATGACCTTGGACTCCAAATCACCGTTCTTGAAGCGTTGAAACCACTCACGACACGTTCTTTCACTAATAGCAGCCCCTCCATAAGTATTTGAGAGCATTCGATGAGCCTCAGTCGCAGATTTCTTCATATTGAAGCAAAAAATTAAAACCTCCCGCAAATGACGAGAATTTGGCTCGTAAACTGACATTTTCAATCGAGAATAACTTTATGATGCAGACACAAATCGACTAATGTTTCTATGGGGTTATGTTGACAGATGCCCAAGTTTATTGTATGACGTCTATGATCTATTTATTTCGACCACCACTTATCGCTAAAGCCATCTATAGGAAAACGGTAGAAGCAAAGTTGTACACCTAATATTAAAATTTATTACTAAAATTATTTTTAAAAATTTTAATTTGAATCTTATTAATTCTATCTTAGTTATCAGTATTACTATGTGGTCTTATCTCATTATTCGAATATGTTTTGATGCTGAAGGTTACTTGATTACATTACCTCGAGCACATCTTTCTGTTTACCTTCTATTTTGTATCCTCATTAAATCTTTTTAAAGAAAAAGATGTGTGTTACCTTATATTCCTTAGAAAAAGAAAAAAACAACTAAAACTTATTTGCTAAGAAATTATACGCGGCTTACTGTACGCTACTTTGCGAATGTATCACACATAAACCGAATAATTAAATCCTCTATTTTTTTATTTGCTTGTCGTTTTATTATTGTGACTCTTGAATTTTTGTAAAATTTTCCGTTAAAATAGTGTATCATGATGCACAATAAATTCGCAGTGTATACTTAAACCGCAGCATGTACGTTTAATGACATTATCAAAGCTATGCCAACCGCGATCACAAAGCTATTTCCGTAAATTATGTCGCGTGGTATGGTGCATCAAGCTTCAGGAATTCCTCAGAATACCAATATCGCAGCTCTAATTACGACAATACAGTTAACAACGACCGATATTGCTATTAATCTATATATTATAATATTCATTACTTGTCCGGTTAAACGTATACAAAAGAAACGCGGACAAATTGAAGTTTGCAGTGCTGGCCGCAGAGAGCATCTGATTGATAAAATATATAGGCTATATCTATTTGCAGAGATATAACCTATTTTATCACAATGAACTTTAGATAACTGTATAGATCGAATAGATAACTGTATTTTACCCTCAAATTGCTCCCCCCCGGCCACAAGAATTGAATGATCCGCGTAATCATTTGAGTTTAGCAAATTTGAACTCAACTACTACTAGTACTACTACCGCTACTCATGTAGCGGACAATCAGATAGATATACATTTATACATTCATATCTACACAAAAAGAACGATTTTGTTGAAATATCTAAAAATTTAGTTAGATATAGATATAAAAATAATTTTTGTTGGATCATCAAAATATTTATAGAAAAGAGGAGCAATATTTAAAAGATGTCGATGTTCTGTCAATCATCTTTATAATATCTACATAATTACTTTAAGTCCAACAAAATTATATTCAAATCTGTAGGTTTAAATTTTTATATAGATCAAAACCATTTTTTCCGTAGAATAAAAGCAGAGAATGTGGAATAATGTTTTTTAAATTAACATTACTCCTATGTAAATATATACAAAAACATATAAAAAATTTTTAATTTACACAGAATTTTTGAGAATTATGTTCGCTACAACGTCCAATAAATGAAGGTTGCCAAAATTTAAGTCGATATTAATAAAAAAATGAAAAGTGTGAAAAAAATGAAAATGGAAAGGTCTAAAAAATAGGATGTAATATGCAATAATGGTGAAATTTAGATAATAGTAACAAATAACACAATAAGTGAAGTCCAAATTTGTTTATTTATGTAAACCAATCAAGAAAAACAATTAAAAATAATTTACATTTTAATTGTACTATAACACAGAAAATATAATAACATCACTGGACACAAACTAGCAAATAAGCTAGTAATATGAAATATAACTTATAACCTATAATCGCAAATAAGCTGGTAATGTGTGGAATATATCCTACAATTTAATTTACCTGAGCACGAATAAGTAGCTAATAATAGATTATGGAATCTATTCCATATTCTTCACTTTCGATGTATTCCTCATTACCTGTTATCATATGACAAACAAAATCTTTCCATAGCAAAAAACAAGTTAGAAATTGCAATTTATTTGCATAATATTGTTCATGCAACATTATTAAAAGCGTTATTATGTAATATAAGCATTAACAAACTTATCTTCAGTTTTTTAGAAAAAAGTGACAAGGGAGAAGTAGGATGGAATTCCCTTCTCGTAAAAAACCATTACGTAAGCAAGGAAGGATATAGAATAGTTTTTAATATTATACATTGTTACAAAAAAATTATGGCATAGAAAAATTGTAAGCAAAAATTAGCCAACTTTGACTAACGATAACTTTATCGTTAACGAAAAATTATCGTAGTTATATAACGTAGTTTAATAATATTTTTATTTTAAATTAAAATTTGAAATCTCTACTTTAAGACTCTATGATCAGATTTTAAATTTGTTACATCTCTGCCACTGTAACTTTCAAAATATGAAAGTGTGTTTGTCATATTGAAAATTGCATCGTTTGACGGAAAACACGGACACTGTAAAATTTTTTTGGAGAATACTCCATTTGCAGCGACGTAAAATTCGAACTATCTCCTAAAATTAAAAAAAAAACGAGTTGCTGCACATTTTTTCGTAAAATTACAGCATCTTAAAGTTACTCTTGAATTTTTGACATATACCGATACTTATTTGTATTACCGCATATGCACCACGACGAGATTGCTGGACAGATTTTGTATTAGATAATGGATCATAAATTAAAAGATTTGACAAGACAATTTGTCAATCTCAGAGACTTATCACAAGCTTTAATACAAATCTAGAATGACATTCCGCAACAAGAAATTAGGGCCTGTATTAATATGAGGAATCGATTGCAAGCAGTAATTGAGTAACGCAGAGGCAACACGCGCTACTGAAATTTACACGCAAAAACACGATGTGCAAAATCTACATACATGCAGAAACACGATGTGCAATATCCATTCAGCAACCTCATCGTAGTGCATATCCGGTAATGCAGGTAATATTGGTAATATATGACAAAAATGCAAGGGTAACTTTAAAATGCTGTAACTTTGCGAAAAAAAATCGCAGCAACTCGTTTTTTTAAATTCGAACTTTACGCCGCTGCAAATGGCATTCTCCCAAAAAATTTTACAAAGTCCGTGTATTCCATTCAAATTTTGCAATTTTTAATATGACAAACACATTCTTATATTTTGAGAGTTACAGGGGTGCATCAAACTTTAAATCTGTCCATAGTTTTAAATAGAGATTTCAAGCATTAATATAAAAAAAAACTTTATCCTACAATAATTTTTCGCAAAGTTATCATTAGTCAAAGTTAATCAAAATTTTTGCTCACAATTTTTTCTATGTCATAATTTTTTGAGCAGTGTATATAGCAAAAATAAGATATTATTTTTTTCAAACCTTTTTGTTAATAACTTTTTAACAAACGAGCGATTTTTTTAAAGAGCGACAGCTAAAATTTGAAAGAAAAATTGGAAGAAAAATTTACTCATGGTCGTAACCTTGACAACATATCAAGATCATTGATTTTTGAAGGTATTGACTTTTCATGAATATTTACCAAATTAAATGAATACCAGCCCAAGTCGAATTCTAAGAATTCAAAATTTATATAATTTGCAGTCTAAACCATTCTCATTTTGTACAAATACAAGGTAGAATTTTTATATGAAACAAATATTTATACAAATTGACAGCTCTAAACATTATTTTGAACTAAGAATAGATAAAATAGATCTAAATTTCTTACATCTTTTTCGTTTCTGACATAAAATTGACTAGTTTTTCATTACGTTATTATACTTTAATTAGAAAAGAATTTTTAAATCTGATAGACAATTAGAAAATAGAGATCAGATTCTTTAAGGAGATCCAAGGTCATCTATCTTATGCAATTAAAGTATATAAATGATAATGTAGTTCAAGTCAATCAATTTTTTGCCAAGAACAAAAATTAGAAAATAAAGTTTTGTTGTCAACTCGTCACTGTCAACTCGTAATAATATTTGCTTTATATACAAATTTTATATTTTGTATTTATAAGACAATCTTGGTTTGAAATTACATTACATAAATAATGTTGAGTTCTTAGATTTAATATCTAATATGAAAAATTATATTGTAGTTACACAGAAAAAACGTACTTTTCTCGCGAAGATTTATTCCATTTTTTCTGTTTGTAAGTTTTTGTTGTAAGTTGTTTTTTCTGTTTATTAGTTATTTTGATATCTGTTAGAGAATTTTTTTACTATTTTCTTCATATGTATCACTAAAAATGCTTTCAAAAATCACTTTGAGGAACCAAAATTATTGTAGGTAATCGTGCCACATTATTTGATAAATTTAAACTTTTTTCTAGATCACGAACGGGACTAAATAATTCTGATAAATTTTTCGTTGAAAACGAGTTCTTAAATAAAATTATTTTATCACGTCAGATTTTTGAGAAAATTGATTCTAAATATGCCAAAAATGACATTTTTTGGTTCTTCTGAATTAAAATATCTCAAAAACGTAATGTGATAGAGTAGCTTCATGTAAGAATTCGTTTTCAATTATAAAAGAATTTGTAACAGTCACTTTATTGGCAACTTCATATAAGAAACAACAGTTATAGTGAAAAAAGGGAACTTAACTCCATAGGTAGATAAATATGTGATCGTTTGAGACCTGCTTATGCAATCATTTGCATGTAGTAGTTTGTGAAATCGCTCATTATAAATCTAAAATCAAAATTATCATATACAATTTATTTTAACAATTATTGCTTAAAATTAATAAAAATCTGATTTGAAAGATAATATAACATTATATTATCTGCGGAAAAAATGAATATAAATAGCGCATCGCATTACCTTTTCGCTTTCCCATTTATTGTAAAAAAATACAAAATACAACAGGTGATTATTCAAATTGCATAAGTCATATTTATATCTACGAATTTAAGTTCTCTCTTTTTAATTGTAACTATAATATAGCTTTTTGCATAAAGCTATCAATAAAGTAGAAGTTCTCTTATAAATTTTTTGTTGTTAAAAACGAATTCATAAATGAAATTGCTCTATCATGTTACATTTTTAGCTCAAAATGTCATTTTTAGCATCTTTAGCTTTAATTTTTTCGAAAATTTGTGACGTGATAGTGCAATTTCATTTATTGATTCGTTCAGCGACAAAAATCTATAAGAATCATTTGGTTCTGTTTATGGTTTAAAATCCGTGTTATACAGTGTTATAATAGTGTGAAATAATGTGTTATAATAGTGTGAAATAATGCGTCAATGACAGATGACGAAGAGAACTTTAGGATTTCCTCAAGTTAGAAACACTACAAAAATTGAAAAAAGAAATTATTTTAACCTGTAAGAGAGATTTTTATTTCAAGAGATCTTTATTTTAAGAGATCTTTATTTCAAGAGGATATATGTATTATTTAGTTCCAAATATGTTGAAACTAATAAAAAGTTGTGAGAAATCGATCTTAATCCGATGTGAACTAGGTGGGGTATATCACATCCGACACATTGATCTCTTTAATGTTTAAAATTGTTACTAATTTGATTAAAATTTTAATAAACATTTCTTATTTTCTTATAATTCTGAATATTTTATTTGTAGTCTTTATTTAGTGGGAGATCCGTTGTATCTTATGAAGTACTTTTAGATTTGGGTACTTTTAAATTACTTTATCATCTAGTTCGCGCCAAGTTAAGAATACAGAAGTAAATGCCAATATTTCTAGTGCATTTCGTATATTTCAATAGTGCATTGCAGGTGCATTCGGATTTGTGGTTTTTGTTATTATCCAGTGCGGTTCGCGATCGCCGCTTAATTACACCATCTCAATTTCACTGGTAATAGCTGCTCTCTTTCGATTCTGACTCGAAACGAAGTCTCGGTTTCAATTGCACGAATCAACGGCAATGAAATGATGATCACCATGGTTGAGCTATTCCGACATATGAAATACGGCCCGTATACAATCATCAAATACCTGTCGAACGATCGCGAGGTAAGCAGGAATCTCAGGAATGCCTCTACTCTGCGTTGCTGCGTGCCGCGAAGCGCTTGGGAGAAAATTTCAAGTTTCTCGGTCGGATTTGCGGATGAGAATATCGGAAGCCTGGCGGTTCTACTAAACTAAATACCATCGCGCAAAGTCGCGAGATTTCAAATCTTCCTTTGTACGCGAACTGCGGATTGCGTTTGTGCGTTTGTGAATTGCTTGCGAACACGAGCGTGAAATCAGTTCTATTTGCGAGTTCCTGGCGAGTTTCTAGAGGAGGCAACCGATATCCTTCCGCTTTACATGCGCGCAATTCCGATTGTAATTGGAAACAGAATTCGTCCGATCGTGAACATCATGCGGTTTTAAATAATTATCGTTCGAATAAAAACATGCGTTGCAACATACAACGTCGAGATAAATTTTAATGCCGAATGTTATATATCTACAACAGAGCTCGTGTATTCAGATGACAATTAGTATGTGCTTTCCATTCTCTCGCTATGTCAATGATATTATAAGGCGCAATGGTGAAGACTAGGTAATAAAAGGCTAAAAGGAGGGAGAAAACGTTGAATACTCTGAGTAAATAAAAACGCAACCGCTTTGTTGGGCGTATCATATAGTCGAGATTCGCGCGCGTATAGAATTCGAAATATTTTTAGATTATGCGCGAGTGCGAGCTCGTGTGTGAGATATTAAAAGTAAACTGAATTAACTCTTTTCGCGCTGTAAATTGCGAATTTCGAGATAAGAGGACACTCCTCGTCCGTTTTGTAATTAATTCTACCTTGATGCATGCGAAATGGCATTTTTGCAAAACTCTTTATAATCCTATTGCGCAAATGTGCAATGATGTAGCGCCGTGTATGTACTTATGGCTTTTTAATTAAATATCCCATAATGCCCGTGCGCGTTTAAATGAAGCGATATCGAAGAACGAGATATTGGAAGGATATTGAAGGAAGAAAGTTCCATTACAAACGGCTAGTAAAATAACAGTAAGTGCGAAGTTATAAAGAAAGGTTTATTATATTATATTTTATACTTATTATTATATTTTATAACCTTTGTACGTAATTTAAAAAAAAAGAAAGACTCGAATCTAAAAGATGTTTCATTCTTTTAATGGTGAAATTTCAAAATGAAACAAAAATGAATATATCTCTAAAGAGTATTTTTTTCTTAGTTTAATGATTTCCTACTCGCTCCCGAAGTTTGGTTTAAATTTGGAACATCCTATATATATAATGACAATGCCGATACTTCTGTTAGAAATATGTATGATGCTTTATAATTATTTGTTAGAGAGATGATTTTAGATAAATATCTAGAAAAGGATCTAGAATATTTTAAGTATAAATTTATAACTAGAAAATTTTGATTTGTGACAATATGTTGATAGATATACATATTTATAATAGTGAAATAATTGTTACAATATCTACACTGATCGTAAGAGAAAAATTTTTGGTTTTTATAATTATAATTATAATTATATATTACGATAATTTTGTAATTTTTTCTTCTATAATTAATCTTATAGTTTTTAGAGCAACCATATCAATAAAACTATATGGAGAATGCCCCATTATCGCTCCAGGATCGCTCCAGGAAAATATCTTAAAAAATACGAACAAATGTTTCAAATGGAAGTGAAACGATTTCGAGAGGAACGTATTTTGGTCATATTGTTTTTCTTCTAGGAGGCACCAAAAAGATGAAGGCGATTTCATTTTTTTAAATGGAATTGTATGATTTTTTTACATATTGTAATTCCTCTAATTATTCTATATAAAAGTATTAAGATGCATGATATAAAAAACTAATAGTTCACGAGATATTTATTTTATAATTTATTTTGATACATAATTGACATAAAATGTTAAATAACTCGTAAACTATTAATTTTTTTTATAATTATACCTTAATATTTTCATAAACAGACTAATGAGTTGAATCAATGGTGTAAAGGAAATACATAATTACTTTAAAAAAATATACATATATGCAAAATGAATAATTTTTTAAATAAGCAACTATGTATTTTCTTTCCACCAATTGATTCATCTCATTATTCTGTTAATAAAAATATTAATGTGCAATTACAAAAAAAATAATACTTTACGAGTTATTTAACATTTTATGTCAATATATACTAAACGAAGATATAAAACAATTGATCTTTTGACACATTTCGTAAACAATTGGTTTTTTTATATCTCTACCTTAATATTTTTCTATGCAGAGAATAATTAGAGAAATCATATTGTGTAAAAAAAAAACAAAATCATACAATTTCATTTTAAAAAGTGGAGATGACTTTCATATCTTTTTAGCACCTTCACCTAGACAAAAAACAATGTGTCCGAATTACGTCCCCTTGTTTTACTTCCACTTGAAACATTCGTTCATATCTTACGTATTTTTCAAGATATTTATCTGGGGGCAATTAAAATGAGACACTTTATATGTCTAATTATTATTATTATATTAATATTATAGCAATATCATAATTCATAACGTATAATGAGAGAGATGTTATGAATACAAATATCAGAAATTTTTCTCATAACGTGGTAAACGCATATTTTAATATACTAATATAAAAATTTATTAATTCAATAACATCTGGTTATTCGGCTGATAAATTGATTTTTTTTATTTACCAAAAGTATAATTTATTTACAGTATGTAAGTTATCATTGGGCTAAAGTTTTTACAAGATTTGTGGTGTTGGAATATCAATCATAAGTTTAAATTGTTAATCGATTAAAAACAAAGGATAAGATATAGTTTAAACGGTTAAACAAATTGTCTCGTAAGTCGATTTACTTTGGGACAGCTGTGGCGACTGAACCAACCGGCGGACGTTCGCACGTATGAAATCCAGTTTATAAAGGGCGTCTTAACCCGAAAGCCATGGCTCGATGAGTCGTTTCGGCTGCGGGGAAGTCTTGCCTCGTTAAGACTACGCCGCAAACTTGGGGAAGTACTCTCGGTTTCCGCAAGTCGCCGATCACACGGCCTGCGAGAGAACGGAGTCATAGA
Organism: Atta colombica; assembly: GCF_001594045.1. NCBI lineage: Eukaryota > Metazoa > Arthropoda > Insecta > Hymenoptera > Formicidae > Atta > Atta colombica. The sequence continues at coordinate 828,242 of NW_017259544.1, read as the reverse complement.
GTCCTTCTGTTTAGGTACATCGGGGAAGGTGCAGAGTAACTGCGGCAGAAGCAATGCTCGTTTAAAATTTTTTTGAGCTAGGAGTGTGAGTAATAATCTTAAATATCAGATATCATTCCAACGAACCGGAACTATTAAATATCTGACCTTCGACATTAGACTGAGCCCTCGGCTCTCGCTTTATATAGCATATTTCTATATTTTATAAAATGAAGTATAGAGTGAGCTTTTCATAATGATAATAAAAGAAGAAAACTCTGTTATATAAATATAAATATATATTTGATGTGATAGAAAACGATAAGAAGCAGAGAAATAAGTGATAATTAATAATTAATACACAGAGTTCTCTCTCTCTTTCTCTCTCTCTCTCTCTCTCTCTCTCTCTCTCTCTTTCATTTTATTGCATAATCTGAATAATTAATGTATATATATATATATAT
>NW_017259544.1:825462-827728 GCF_001594045.1 Atta colombica | reverse complement strand
ATATATATATATATATATGATAATTAAGAATATCAAATAATAATCAAGAATCGACAGTGATAAAAGATCAATTTTGTAAATTTTGCTACAATCGAAATTTTGTATTTTGTATGTTTAAATCCATATTGATTTTGTTATGTTTTAAAACTAGATACACATTCTTAAAATGAATAATTCATATGAATGGTAGTCAGACATAAGTGTATATAACGTTGATATTCTCAGTCAACAAAAACGTTTTACAGTGAAGTAGCTTTTTTTCGATCAACTATTCTATTGTGTAAAAATAGAATAGAACAAGAATAAATTATTACGACAATATTTCTTAGCCACAGGAAGCCAAGGGAAATAAAATCATTACTTTACATGATTTGTAGACACGTTTTTTTAATTGAAAGATTCAGATATAAATAATGAGTCCTAATAAATGAACAAAGTTGATTAACAAAAGTTAAAAAAAGTTTGAAATTACTCTTTTTCGAAAAGTAACTTTATGTATTTGTACTTTTTTCCTCATAGACACTTTAAATTGAATAATTAAGTGAGTTACTTTAGAAAGTTTACTCAAAGTTATCTTTTAAAATAATACCCTTAGGAGTACTTCCCTGCTGTGCATTACATTTTTTTTTAATTTTACTATATGGTTTTATCCATTAAATATGTTGTAGGCGCATTAAAAGATTAAAGCGTAGAAATTTCGTACGCCGTAAAAAATTAATGCTAATTATATGTTTATCAAATTTTCTCTTTATTATGATATATTATGCCTAAACTATTTTATTAATTTATTTAATAATATTAGTATTACGTCAAATACGAATATTTTATTAATTTATTTAATATTAAAGAATATATAGATCTTTTATTTCAAAAGTGATGCAACTCCAAAAATGCTATTTGTTAGTTATCATCATGAATGAGATAAAAGATAAAGATTACTCCGTCACATTCATAAAAAATAATCTAATTTAATTTCACAATCCGCCAAATAGCAATGTTCTTAATGTTTTTAAAAAGATTATATAATCTTTTATAAGAATAATATATTTTGAATTGTTATTTTTGTACATAAAAAGGAGAGATTTTTACAGTGCACATTTGAAATTAAGATAGTTTTGGTGATCAAAATGTGAAGAAAAAATTGTTTTATTTTGAATTCAGTCATTTTGTTTGATCAAGATAAATATAAACTGTTGATGATATTTCGAATTATGTTACTTTTGATTAATTATTTCGGATTTGTTATAGTTTCGTAGAATTTCAAAATTATCATTCGAAAAGAGCTTTTCTTTAAGAGTTGTGAAATTAAAATAACAAAAATGATATTTGACGGTTTTAAATAAGTGTACATTTTTTGTCGATATTATTTAATTAATTAATAATTTGACAGTTACATAAAATTTAACAGAAAACATTTGTCTTTTTTTTCTAAAAAAAAACTTAATATTTTAGTTTGTTATTTTTAAAGTAAGGAAATGATATCTTTTTTATTTAATATTATATTGTTACGGAGTTAATATCTTATTTCTATTTTAAATTATTTCCGTGACATATATAATATATCGTGACATTTTTCGGTTACATCATCGCGAAATATTTTCGTCAAGATAACCGTTTTATACAGGTTCCGAATAAATGCTTATACATATGTACACACACACACACGCGTGCTATATTACATTTCTCCTTTCTTCGACATTTCTATTAATATTGGACATGCGCATACTTTGCAATACTACTTTCAATATAATCAGACGACTGGATATCGTTTCTGGGTCAAATCAAATATTGTCAGATATTTCTGTTCCTTGCGAGCTGAATTGGGACGAGAATATCTGGATCACTTTTATCTTCCAAAGTTATTTTTTAATCATCGTGGTGGATTTCCATTTTTTGCTGTGATTTTGCACTTCCTTTCCATTTTCCGTCCAAAGCGGATCTATGGTACTCAATCTAAGTCGCGGTTACAATCTTTACAGCTCTTGTAAATGCTACGAGACATTTACGATCCAGCCATGAAGGGAAAGCGTTCCGCTATCAGCCAACAGTGTCACATGCGAGGTCACATGTACCGCTTCTCAGATAGACATTACGCGTGTTATGTAATGAGGTAATAACCAGGAAACGAGAGAGAGAGCGAGATAGAGGAGTAGGCTTGTGTAAGAGGCGCTTCAAATTTCAGAGGGATTGTCCCCAACTATGGAGAGAAATCATGTATCCTTTAGCTCTCTCTCTCTCTCTCTCTCTCTCTCTCTCTCTCTCTCTC
>NW_017259544.1:824972-825403 GCF_001594045.1 Atta colombica | reverse complement strand
CCCCCTTCCCTCTCCCCTCTCTCTCTCTCTCTCATGAATTATACTATATATAGAAAAATATTTTATTACTTAAAAAAGTGACTACTCTATTTTTTCTTTTTTTCTTTTAAGTAATGATCTTTAACGAAGAATTCTTTCTGGATAATAATCTTAAAATATACTTGTTACAGATTAAAAGAAATTCATTATTATATATACACAAATTAAAAATTTCTTTTTTTAAGAATATTATAAAATGTTATCAAAGCAATTAATTAAGCAATCGAATTTGTTTTAAGTTAATAATCTTGATTAAAATGTGATCAAACTAATTAGAATTCAAAATAAATCTTAAATAAAATTTGGTGCTTATGATGAGCCCTGTAATAAATTTGCGAGTGACTTTCGGAATGCATGAAACAAGTAATATTTAATATGTATTTTTCTACGTA
>NW_017259544.1:816404-824872 GCF_001594045.1 Atta colombica | reverse complement strand
AATATATATATATATATATATATACTAATAGTTTATTCACGGATATGTGCATACGCAACCATACATTCACACACATACACACACACACACACACACACATTGCGCGCGCGCGCAAATATCCATTTACACGCAAATACTTTTAAATTTTTATTTTTATTTTACTTCTGTTCCTATATTTTATTTTATGTATGATCAATTCTTTACATTCTTAGTTGTAATTTGTAAAACAATCTGTGCGCTTAAAGGGATTTGTTCCAGAGTGCTTAATAAATGACGTTTTTCTCTCTCTCTTTCTCTCTCTCTCTCTCTCTCTCTCGCTTTTGCTTCTATTATTAAATTCATATTGTGTTATTTCTTGCTTTCCTTTTTTATCCTTAATTTTTTCCCATGTTTACGATATTTTTTAAATTCCCATTTCCTCTATGCTATTATATTTACGTTCAAGTTTGTCTTTCTTCTCTCTCATCCGTCTCTCTGTCCTTTTATATTTTCTAAATATTCGCCTCTTAGTGTTCCCTCTTATCCTCACTTCTTTCATTAGATCCATATCCTGTGTTATTTCTTCCTTTCTTACGTTCTGTCTGAATTTGCTTTGGCTCAACGGAGCAACTGGACGCGTTCCGTAGTGCTGCTGTCGAGAGAAGATTCTACAACGAAAGCCTTTACCCTGGTAAACGTTTACGATTGCCCTATTGCATCGAGGAATTGCCGTTCTCTTTCACTCGATGCGAAGTACTCCGACGTGGTGCGGCGGCGCGGGAAGAGCCGGCCGATGCTGTTTCAAAGACATTTTGCGTTTTATTACCAGCGATACCAAAGTAACGCCTCCGCAGAATATTTTCACTCTTATGAAATGAGAGTTCAGACAAGATCGTGAGGATGAAATCTGTTTTATCTTCTAGCAAACCTATTTACACACACTCTCTCTCTCTCTCTCTCTCTCTCTCTCTCTCTCTCTCTCTCTCTCTCTTTCTCTCTCTCTCTCTTTCGCGCGCGCACACATTCATTCGATAAACGTCACTGGATCTTATCTTTTTTTCCCTTTTTCGGGATATATCCCTGTTCAAGATCTTGTTCTCTTCTTTGCCTCTATTTCCTATCCTTGCGGTTTTCGCAATCGTTTTTCGTTCCTTTTACCGTTTCCACTTGTTGGTGGACATTTCCTCCTTTTCACCTCCTTATCTGCACCCCTTCAGTTCCGTCCGTTGTTCGTTCTCTTTTTGCTGTTATCTCTGTCGACTTGCGCGGCTTTTGGACACGACGATGGTATCCTTTTCTTTTGAAATCTGCTCACTACTTTTCAGGAAGGTAACGTGTACCAGTTATCCTACGTGAGAATAGGTATACAGCAAATACCTTCATCTTAGTAAAGTACGGTTTCCGCTACCACCAGAGAGACAAGTTTTTGTTATATCTGTATATGCTTTTTTCAAAATTATAATTATCAGTACTTCAGTAATAATCAAAACTCTCCAAAAACACTTTCAGCGTAACTTATGATTCTTTAGCGCATTTGTATTTATTTATATGTTTCTTTATTTTAATAAAGAAACATATAAATGATTATTATGATTATTTTAATGTTTTTATAATTATAATTATTTTAATGTTGTTTTTTTTTTCAAGAATATTCCTATATATTATTGTATGTGTTTCTTAGAATTTCCAAAATGATTTCTAATAAAAAAAGAACGAAAGATATAAGTTCTTTAATTAAAGTGAAACGATAAATACTTTAATATCTCGTTTCTTTGTACAATCGTAATAATTGTATGAAAATTTTCTTCTCCTCCATCCAGATTTTGTCTCTCTTGATTATTATTTTTTATTACATCTCACCTTGCGGTCTTCCTATTTTTTTATTCGCGTCTATTGGCAATTTTTCTTTTATGTGAGGTGTCCCTTTCCAGTACAATCTGCTCACCACTCGACGCTAAAAGAAGAAGGAGTAAGTAGCAGCCTGCTTTAAAAGATGGTGCACAACGTAGTTTTACCTTGGAAAACGTTTACGGTTGGCAAGTAGTCTTCTTTTATATCAGACTACACACAGCGTTTGTATTGAGTCACTCACAGTGACAACTGTAGGATCTTTTTAAAACATTTCGTCACGTTTCTTTTCGAAAATAAGATATAATATGTTGTCGTTAAATACTAGTCCTTTGGAAAATAAAAGGCAATTATGTATTGCCTTTTATTTAAAGGAACTGTAGTACTTTGATACTAATAATTAGACACTTTGCGACAAAATTGATATCTATTAAATGCAATAAGAGTTATCTTGACATATACAATATTATTATTGCAAAAAGATAACAGGTATTCTTTAGAATGATAATTTATTTTAATTTAATTATACATTTACTATTTAGTATTTCTTAATTAAATTACTTATTCATAAGTAAAATGAAAGATAAAGAAATATATCGTGTTTAGAAAATATTAATAATACGCAAAAGAACAGAAGCATAATATGTATACATCTCAGTTAATATATGTCATTCCGACGACAATCCGTATTTATCAAAACAAGAATGTATATCTATAAGAATGTATGTGTGTTTATTTCGCAATCTCCGTGACTACCGATTAGTAAGGGAGGGGCTGTCACTTTCCAACTCCCAGAGAAAGGGCGAGAGAGAGAGAGAGAGAGAGAGAGAGAGAGAGAGAGAGAGAGAGAGAAAAGGGAAAGCTCCGGTCTCTTCGTGTTCTCTTACAACAGGCCTCTCGCCACGGCTTCCTCTGCCCCTCAAGAAACAATATATAATGTGATTTACTAGACCATTACTGCCACTGTACTTTCCGAATAGCAGCGCCTAGATGTGGTACACCGATCTTCCATGGACATACCACGCTTACCGTAGTCACGTATAACCGACTACTATTCTCCATCTCATCTGCCTTCTCTGCAATGGCAGACCTCCAATCCTTTATCGCCATCTTGTTTCCCTTGTTTGTAATCGCTTTTATATGTTTTCGCTTTCTCACTTTAGATGCTAAGATAAGAAATGCTTCTTTTCTGTGAAAGAAATGACAAACTCTGGATTGTGGGTGATAATAACTGTTTAATTGAATGGCATACAATTGACATGGAATTATTTATATAAAATCATAAAAACAATAGCAATATATATTTCTATGATGCTATAATTAACATAGTTTCATTATCAGTTGACTTAATCTTAAATCTCAGTTGACATTTAAGATTAAGTTAAATAGTAAATTAAAACATCAGAATGTGAATTATGACGAACAATATTTCCATTTCATAATTATGTGAATACATAATACTCATAATGCCCGTATCAGACTAGAGATTGAAATTGAGGTTACGTAATCAAAAGAAAGAAAATATCAAATTTAGTAACTTTGCTTTGATTAATCAAGTTCAATCTTAATCTCATTCTCTGATATTCATCATAATGCGCGAGTGCAGATTACATATCTCGATAATATTATTACGATAAGTTAAACTTGTAGATATATTAATAAAAAAATATTAAGCCTGAATATAAATGTATGTAATACAAGTTAATACGAACGAATCACGCAGCATGTTTGAAAAGTCTATCGTGTATGAGATTATTGGTGGGAGGATTGATCGGTGCTCTTCGGTAACTGACCTGTGATCCGACATTTTGGACATATATCGGATATCGATACATAGAGTTGTAACTGCAGCGCTCTTAGCACTTTGCTTTTCGTATGGATATATCATCGGGCGTTCGGCCGTAAAACTCGAATCGGCGTAGCTAATTCTTTATCACGACCGACGTGCTCTCTCGCGCGACTGAGTTTCGACTCGAGATTCTCTGATCGGGCTGTTTACTCTATTCTTGTTTTGTTCGATCAATGAACAGCAGGCTTTTGTATCAGATACGAAAATTTTGCGATGTTTTTTCACATAAGTATTTTTTTCGAATCATTTATCAAACTAGAAATTTTTACAATATCTAATATTAACTTGCTAATTTTTGCCGTCGTTTTTATATATATACAATATGTATGTATAATTATATTATTATTTCTATATTCTTATTTATATAGCTATATTATACTATATATTAAGTGTAGTAAAAAGAAATCATTATTATTTTTTTATTCAATTTCATGCAAAAATAATGGATTTTTTTTTACTACACCTAATACATAGATATACATATATTAGACATTAAACTGACAAGAAAAAAAAATTTCTTTTTAATTGGCCTCTCAACTTAAACCTCTCATTTCATGTCAAAAGGACACTCCTAAATTTTTATTTAAAAATATTAAGATTTAGGGGTCGCTAAAAACGATTTTTAAATCAAAATCGAAACTTTGATTTTTAAATCAAAATTTCGATTTTTCTTAATATATGTTGATCTGATACAAAAATGGTTTAATTCAGATTTTAAACTGTGATACTGTATATTTTTTTAATCGCTGAACACGATGCAATAATTTATTTAACTCTATGTTACCATATACCTTGAGATAGACCTTAAGAAATATAGCCTTATTAACATGAAAAAAATGATCAAATTTTAAGTTAAAAATCGATTTTAGTAACGTTCCAAATAAATTGTTACTTCCCTCAAATTGTAGGTCTGTTCACCCAAAAAAAGATCCAGTTGGAATTTTTTCGGGATCTTCTACAGAACCTTTAAAAGTTTTATTTAATTGAATTATAAAACTGGATTATAAAATAACAATAGAAAACATTTTTTTTACAAATTCTAAAGTATATCGCTTTGTGATTTTGATAAAAAATTCTATTAGAAAATGAAATGAGTATATATACAAAAAATGAGTACATAATACAAAAAAAGTATGATTTAATATTAAGTTTGAAATAAACTATATAATATATCAAATAAAGACAAAAATTCTTATCGTGTTTAAAATAGAACAAAGCAAATATTGGAACAATTCGCAAGATTTAATACAAAAATTTGCAAGATTTAATACATTAATGTGTCCTCTGGAATTTTATTTATATTATCAATATTTTCGAAAATATATTATAAATTATTTGGATCGCCAATTCTGATTCTATTGAAATTCTATTCCTATTTTTGTCCTTATTGAATATATGTAGTTTATTTCAATTACTTAAATTTTTTTGTACTCATTTCATTTTCTAATAAAGAATTTTTTATTATCAAATCGAAGCATTTGATTTAAGGATGTTAAAATCACAAAGCGATATACTTTAAAACTTGTAAAAAAATTTTTTTCTATCTTTAAAAACGTTTAATTCAGTTAAACGCAACTTTTAAGGCCCTGTAGGAGACCCGGAAAAATTCCAACTAGATGTTATTCTGAATGAACAGATCTACAATTTGAAGGCAGTAACGATCTATTTGAACGCTTGATAACATTGAACCTTGATAATATTGTTCTTAAACGCGAAATTTGATCATTTTTTTACATTAATCGGATTACATTTCTTAAGGCGTATATCGTAGAACTAAATAAATTATTACATCATGTTCAATGACCAATAAAACATACAGTACCACATTTATAATCTGGATTAAGCCATTTTTGCATCAAATCAAACATGTATTAAAGAAATTCGAATCTTTTATTTAAAAATCGTTCACTAGCGACCTCAAAATTTTTTAATTTTTTGATAAAAATTTGAAGGTACTTTTGTGACATGAAAGTTGTTGAGCTGAAAGGCCGATAAAAAAAATTTTTTTTTCTTGTTAATCGTGCGTGCGTGCGTGCGTGCGTGCATATGTGCGCGCGCGCGCGCACGTGCGTACTTTAAAAGATAAAAGATAAGATCCGATCGTGTAAATGTACATATGATAGAAAACGCTAATGATCGACCAGAGTTAAATGTTACAATATATATTCTTAATTTAAATTTAATTATTTCAGATGTGATTGTGGGTCGAAACATTCGGACATTATCACACTCGATCTGAGACGCTAATAATATAAATATGATGAGAAACCGAAACATTCGGACATTCCTATATAATCTCCCCCTAAATTAATTTGGTAAAGAGTTTATTGTGAAAAATATAAATAATTTCAATAGATTTTAAGAGATAATTTTTCATATTAAGGGTCATCTTGAAACACAAAAAATTTTAATTTAATTAATAAATGTATACTAAAATTTAAATTTTAGTCGGCACGATATTAGTATACATAAGATATTAGTCCATTGTTGTGCTATGCTTATGTCATTTCATGAGATGGCCCTAATTCAAGATAAAAATATTATGGGACTATATGGTATGACTGAAACGGCTTAGTTTCGAAGATATCGCTTATCTTAATTGATAAAAAATAATTAATGTACGATGAACCTAAAAGATGAGCCTTTATTTCTTTGAAATATACACAAAACTTTATCAAAATAACTGAAATGATTTTTGAAATTTTTGAAAGAAAAGAAGTTTTTCCTTGAAATTTGGCATCCTATATCTCTGGATGAGGGAAAGCTTAGAAGTGGCTCTCATCGATTTCAGTGAAACTTGGCAAGATTATATTCCTTTGAATGCAAGATTATATAGAATACATTCCTTTGAATCTGAAGACACGGTAGTTTCTCGACTCTAAGCAAGCAAAGTATCATTGCGTGAGATACTGTCTATTATTATATCCCTATTTAGCGATGGTCAACCGTCTTTTATTAACTTTTATAATTTTAATGTAATATATTAATATAATTTCAACATAATATAAACTTCTTTACAATAAACTTCATATGTTATTGTTTGATATAAAATATAATATAATATAATATTATAATTGTTTACTTGATATAAAATGTTAGAAATATAAGAATGTATATAAAATATGTAAATAGAACGAATTATCAATGATGTTTCGAAGAGTTTCCATTACTATATTATGCTACAGATATTAGAGTATAAACTCTTATAAATTAATATTATTATAAATATTAGTATAAACTCTTATAAATTACTAAATTTAATATTAAGATATCTCGGAATCGATTCATCATCTGTCTTCAAATAAGGGTATGATTATATTTAAGAGAATATAACCTTGTTGAAGTTTCATTGAAATCAGTGAGGGCCACTTTTGAGCTTTCTTTTGTAAGCCATTTCGGATATAGTCGTATAGAGTTCGTCTTGAATTAATATGAGGAATCATCCTTTAAAATTTTTCAGAATACTTAAGCGTTACTTTGTATACAAACAATTCAATATTTCATTAATATCATTTCTTATATTTCTTATATTTTTATATCAATACCTATCTACCAACTTTACATTGTAAGTATGTTATTAATATAACAATTATAGTTGGAAATATAAAAATGACTTATGACATTGGTATTATAATTGCGATACCAAATGCTATGTTTAATCGTAAAATTCAGAATTGCGTGACTAATACCTTTCCTTGAAAAAATATTTTGTGGCTTTTGGATATTCTCGTTATGAAATTAAATCGATTCCTTCGGCTATTTTTATTAATCAAGCTACGGAACGAAACGCGCACTTCACATCGACGGTTGATTGATTCAACATTTAAATTAATCATGCCGGTTGTGCGCTTTGAATCCGGAAAGAAAGAATTTCGTATATATATTATCAAAGTTTAATCCTCTTTCTGTAAAATAGAGAGTGATATTTCCAATTTCTATTTGACAATTCGTAAATGCATAAAAATTAAATAGCGCTGCGGTGAACAGATTGACATATTTTGCATATGTTTTATTTGGTCGTATCATATTCCGTTAGTATGAAAAAATAAGTAAGAACATATACCGTTTATGATACGAATCATTCTTCGATAATTGATATTCGATCGATATTTAATGAAAATCGTTTAAGCCTGAGAAGTTCACAATATTTGTTGTTTTCTATATACAATTATCTAGATAAAGAATGGTTTTATTTTATCTCTCTCTTGATTATTAAAATACATATTATGTCTATCTTTATTTTAAATAGAAGAAGTGCTATTTTCTTTAAATTATTTTGATGTGTAGCGAGAGTTTAATATACAATCATCATAATTTAAAACATCCCTTTTTTTATAAATCGGATATTTATGTTTAATGTTTGCGATCAGTGTTGTAGTCAGAACATGTAATTCTGAGTTTATTTGATGTGTGTCAACGTTATCACTTATATGTATTAATAGATATATATCATACAGAAATCATAATGGAATATTTGAAGAATTCCAATTAAGAAATAAAGATTTATATAAATAAGTAAAAATATGAATACACTGTTTCTATATTTTAAATTGTTTTATTAAAAACAAGATTATTATCTTAAAATTATCTAAATGAAACGATCGATTTATAATTTTATATTTGATTTAAATAAATTTGTATATAATGAAATCATCTTTATCTTTTCTAAGATATGTTTAAGTGCAATTATTTTATCTTTATCTAAGTAATTATTTATTAGTTATTTATTAGTTATCTCTAATTATTTATTAGTTATCTCTAAGTGTAACATTTGAGTTCACTGCTGTCTTAT
>NW_017259544.1:784523-816304 GCF_001594045.1 Atta colombica | reverse complement strand
AGAGAGAGAGAGAGAGAGAGAGAGAGAGAGAGAGAGAGAGAGAGAGAGAGAGAGAGAGAGTTATATATTTCCGTCCTAGATCGAGTTCATGTGATTTGCGTTGCATCACAAGTTTGAGTCGCGATCGTTTACAGCGATGTTACATGTAAATTCTCCATGACACATCTGTATGTTTCTTATCTCTATTCTCATTTCTTGCTTTCCACCCTCAATTAACGATTACGACTATGCGGCAATATATTTATGTTGATAATACATAGGCAAATGCGCGACTAACGTGATCGATAAAACTACTATACATCAAATGGTTTAAAATACGCGCAAGATCGATGACAATTCCAGGTAAAGTTCAAGGCTACTTAGATCATGGCACGGCGTGGCGGCGTCGCGATTTCTCTCACTACTGCATCGGCGCGGACGCGACGGAATCTCCGTCATAGGGCAATACATTTTCACGGCGTTTCTTGCCGTCGTCCTCCTTCTCGCAACTCTGTCACGACGGTCCCGAGGCCGCCATTCGTTCTTTCCCGCGGGAGCGGCAATTCAACTTAGCCTGGGCTGAAATAGCGGTTTCCGCCGCGCAAAAATCGCCGCCAGGAGTGCACCTACTAACTGCCCGCCCACGCAGTAACGAAATGTCGCGGGAGAGCAAGGAAGAATTTTCGAGGAGACAGAGAGAGAAAGAGAGAGAGAGAGAGACGAAGCCAGAAATGCCGAGGGTCGACGGCATGTCTCGCGACTGCTTTGCATATCTGGCGATGGATCTGCTAAATCTGCGGGGCGATCGATCTTTTCTTCGCTACACCCCTTTTTCACCGTCCTACTGCGTTATGCACCATGGTCCCAGTACCTCCTCGTGGGAAATCGCGAGCGAATCGATGATTCCGACACCGATATCGTCCGCACGTATTCGTACAAAACGGATTATGTTTATTTTTAGGCAGTTGGTTGCGACGTAAACCCTCTCCGGTGAGTTGTTTCGCGATCTCGGAGAATGCGTTCTGAATGTGAATGAAGACGCATTTTTTTTCCATAAGACAATGTTTTATTTCGTCGTCGAGAGTCTTCACATGTTGCCGGTATTACTTAATTTGGTATGCTTTCAAGAAAAAAATTATGAAATCCTCAATTGTGTGATCTTGTTCTGAGTTGCAACAGAAGTAGAAATAATAAAGAAAAGGAAAGGAAAGAAATGAATTGATAAAGAAATTCACGATATGATCTAAAATAGAAATGCTCAACTTTTTATACATTGACAATAAGAACCAGAAATAGGCAAAGTCTTGCATATAATATCTATTTTCGTATAAAAAAAATTATATACTGCATATATACAATATATAGTATATAATTTTTTATATAATTATGTACATATACAGGGTGTCCTGCAATTTTTGGCAAAGCGCTTTTGTATAAATAAAGCGAACTAAACTGAGTCGAGAAGTCCTTTACCATTTTGCAAATTTTGAAATGGTTAACGAAATAGTAATTTATGAAAATAGCCAAATTCGCCCGGTCTACCAAATGCAAGCGGATGGTAAAATAAAACAGCCCAGTTTTGGGAGGCGCGTGTTTGCCATCGCTAGGCACAATCAATGTCGCTTGTAAATAATTTGTCTAGAGACGAAATATGTGCATTTTTCTGAGCGGTCTTATTTTGAGTGCATTTGCATTTAGTGGTAGGACGAGCGAATTTGACTATCTTCATACATTAATATCTCGTTAACCATTACGAAAATTAAGATGGTAGAGGATTTTTCGATTCAATTTAGTCCATTCTTGTTAATTATCAGATACCTTATATCTATGTATATATACATATATGTATAGGTTGTTCCACGTAACTATAATTACAATTTTTCCGACACTTCCGATAATCTGACAAAAATTATTTTGAATAAAAGTTAATCAGTTTTTAATCGAATACAAATTGCAATATTAAAAATTTTCAAAATATTCTATTTTAGAAAAAAAGTCAAAGTCACCCTAATTTTTTTAAATAGCACAACGTATTTTTTAGTAATATTGTAACTAATGTCAAGACAAATTCTATAATCTGCTATACTATGACCTGAGATGACTTTAAAATCAGACATGTGGGATCAATGAATGGGAACGTTTTCGTGAAAATTATTTTGTATTAAACTTTACATGTTTTTCGTTACATTGTTCAATAAAAAAATGTACTTGTAGAAAAATTGAAGAATCGATGTAGTCATTTCTGAATTCGTGATATTCCTGAATGTAATGTTCACAATTTATTACACACGTGTATCATGTATGTATGTAGTATGTACGTAGAAAAAATGTCAACATAACTTATAACTTATAACACTTATAGCTCAAACGCTGTTATTTATACTTGCGTTCTTTAATAGTTTGACTTTAGAGCAAATTATAATTCAATCTCAGTTTGTCAAAAATTCCTATAATGAGAAAGTTGATATGCAGCTAATACAAAAATCTTTTTTTACTGTAGAATATTACAAAAAAGAATACAAAAAAATAGCAAATGATAAAAATTGTTTGTTTTCTTCTCATAAACCACATCGCCCATTGACATTTTTCGATCTTCTCATGGAGTTTTGAGAATTTTTTTCACAATTTTTTAATACCACATTTCTCGTGTCGGTAAAAATAGTTGCCAATAAGAAAATATAGTATTAAAAAGTTAATAATAGAGCTCTATTAGGAGAAAATAAACAATTTTGAATAATTATACATCATAGCGGATCCAGTTCCGATGATCTTGACATATATTGTCAAGATCATGACTATTATCCTTCAACAAGTCGGCGCTCGTTAAAAAGTTGACAAAAAGCTGACAAAAAAAGTTGACAAAAAAGGTTGAAGAAATCACATTTCATTTTGATTATTTATACTATGATCCCAATTACTTCGACCTTGACATATGTTGTCAAGGTCATGATTCTGAGTGACATTCAACAAGTTTTAGTCATCGCTCGTTATTTCGTAAAAAAGTTATTCGCAGTCAAAGTCAGTAATTATTTTCCTGCTTTATATGAAGAGACAGTTAACTCCAGATAGAAAGAGAGATAGGTATGGTGTGGATTAATTAAGGGAATATGACTTTCCATGTGAAACAAATTCCACTCCAACTCTTCCCCTGTCTAGGAGCTCACAACTTTCTACGTGTGCGCGCGCGCGCGCGCGCGCGCGCGCGCGTGTGTGTGTGTGTGTGTGTGTGTGTGTGTGTAAAGCTAGAATCACTCAAAATTAAAATATGAGTTGAGTTAAGCTATAGTTTTTTGGGGGAGTATCACCCATTTACGAGGTACAGCACATACTTCACGCATACATTTACCAAACCATTTATCAAACATTTACCAAAATTTTTTTATTTTCTATTTTTTATCTAGCAAATATATTTTCTCTCTCCTTCTCTCTTTCGTCCCCCCTTTCTCTCATTCTTACACACTCATTAACTCACTCAATTATCTACATTAATTATTATTAACTTTAACATGAAAATAATATCGAAATATTGGTCATCTTGCTTTGTACGATTTTAATAAAAGCTAAGTGTAAGAATTTTTTGTGCAAAATGTAAAATCGGACAGAATTATAGCGCGCAGTAGACATAAAAATTTGCAAATCATGTTTTAAGAAACAGATGTAACACTTTTCTTGTAAAAAATGCGACTGCGTTTCTTGACAATGAACTCTCTGTTATTTATCCTGCAGAGATAGTCATTATACTGTTGTAAGTGAGATCGAAATTCATGGATCATAATTGAATAAAATGAAGTTAAACACTTGAATATTTTGTGTTGGTTGTAGGCATTATATTTTTTTTGTATTTTTGGTTATAACTCAGTAAGCCACAAGTTGCGCATCAACAATCTAAAGAATTTTAGTCTTAAATCTCATAAGACCTTACATATAAGAAATGTATACATCCGATAGGAAATAATCCTTAATGGTCTAACTGGATCTTAAATGCTTGTATAATTTTGTGTGAATTGATATGTAGTCTTTTAAACTTGCGCATCGAAACAATTTTTTGGTCTTGAAACGCAAATTCTACTATATTACTGCAGTAATATCACAAATTAAATTAACTAACAATTCGATGCTTTTACGCATCTTAAAATGATTATAATAATGTTGAATAACATGTTATCTATAAATAATTATTTCTTATCGTGAAAAATATTACCTCGGCCCCGGAAGTCGAACTCGGATCTCTAGCATTCCATGAGTGTTCTAAGTCTTTAGATAAAGATTTCACACAGAATCATAGAAGAATTATATAAGCACTTAAGATCCAGTTAAACCGTTAAAGGCATTATTTCCTATTAGTTGTGTTCTAAAGAATTTTACATATATACATATATACAAATACAAAACCGATGCTCGTGCTCCAAAAATTGTTATCCGATACGAGGAGGTATTAAATATGTTTGTCGAAATGTCTGAAGGCATATATTAATATTACATATATTAATCAGTTGTACTCTGTGTCCATTAAAATTATATTGAAAAAAGTTGGTAGCAAAACTTACTTAAAACTCAATAATTTCTACGACGAGAGATAAATTAATTCAGTTTGTCATGAGAGTTTCAGAATGTATAATTCGTCCGCAAAATCGATCTATTTCGTTAATAGCACTAGATTTCTGTCGGGATACACTTTTTTGTGTCGTCTATTTTTACATTTCGCTCGTGGGAAATCGCAATGATTCGATATCCTGCTCGTTCGATATTCTCATAAATGTCTCTCTGTAAAACAGGTTCTATGGTTCTGCTACGCCTGGTTCATAAATCCTTTTGATCGAGCCATTTTGACTAAAATGAGGGGATACGTGCGCGAATCAAACGACCAATTTCCAACTTGGAATTTTGCCTGCAGAAGTAGTGAACTATTCATAGATAATTGCATGCACATACTGTTATGTTTTTTTGCAATTATTAATCAGATCTTTGTTAATCACATGTAGTGACTAATTAATTTAAATTTTTGTAAACAATAAAATAGACAGTTTTGAAGTAGGTAAGCTGTTGTGTAGTTTACGATATAGATATAGTTTACGTTGTATTTTGAGGGCAATCGTCAAAATTAATTCTTCACAATCTGCTTAGATTTATGATCACACTAATCATTATAGTGTTTATTGTGCATTGTTGTAAAAGCTATATTTTAGTTCTGTAGGTAGTAAAAAGTTTTATATGAGTGTGCACTCTAGTTTTGAAAAGGATATAGACTCCTATTAATCTAAACTCTCCTTTCCTCATCGCAAATCGAATTGGGACATGGTCAAAAATTTAGTGCTATTTTACAATATAACATATTATAGGATCATATATGTGATAACACAAACTATAGAAATCAAAGTCTTAAACGGTCTAGTTGGATCTTAAATGCTTGTTAAATTCTTGTGTGAATTTATATATTATGTATGTAGTCCCCAGAAATGCGTGCCGAAATAATTTTTCATTATTAAAATTGTTTCGAAAATGCGAATTGCATCAAATATTTGTTAAATTGCTAATCAATTTGACTCGTAATAATACTGCGATAGTTTAGTAGAATTAGCGTTTTCAAAGATCGAAAAATTATTTCGGCGCGCTTCTGGGGACTACATATATAGTATATAAATTCACGCAAGAATCATACAAGCATTTAAGATCCAGACCATCAATATTAGGTTGCTCCTCACCCTGATGAAGAGGACTACAAAGTTCACGAAACGTTAGCATTCCGAGAATGGATCTGGACACGGAAGAAACCCGCGAAATGCATAATCTTTATATCTAGTTAGACGTTTAAGGCTTTTATTTCTATAGTTTGTGTTAATGTTATTTTGTTATTAATTCTTTGCTCTATAGCGAATTTTGTTTCTGCAATCGTTTAAGAAAAAAATATAACGCGGGTTCAAGTTAATGACCATTTAATAGTGTTTTCTCTTGGCTACACTATCGCCCATCAGTGCAACACTCAGACAGTGTAACATGTGTCTGTGGCTATAGTGTAGTGCAAATTTTATGCACGAAATAGGATTTTGCTACACGATCTCAAAGAGTCGGTGTAGAGTAGTGTGACATTAAGTAGAGCCAGTGTGGCATTAAAAATTTGAAAATGAACATCAACCAGCAGAATTAAACACGATAGCATGAAGTAGCAGAAGTGTACCAGGGTGTATGTACACTTGTGTAGTGCAGCACTGATGCAACACTTATACGCAACTGATGTAGTGCGAGGTTATACTCCGTTGGCGATCTTGCTGAGCGCACGAAGAAATTGTAATGGCATGGCCAGGCGATCACCGTCCAAGCGTTTCCCGCGGTATTAATACTTCGAGGGCACTTAGTCGAGAAAAATGAAATCTTCTCTGCTTTCCAAATTTTTAATATTAAATAGGCCTCGAGCGCGAGCGAACGTGTTTACAGCGGATACAGAAAGGATCTTAACGGTAGCGCGGCGATGACTTTCTACGAGACGAGATGCGTGCAGAAGACGAAAACAAGTTTATTTTTTTTTATTGCCAAGACGATCTGATATTATTTTTTTTAATCGATTACGTGACGCATGCGTTTAGCAATCGACATCTCGTGACATTCATCGATTTTTCATAGATGCGATTAAGCGATATAACTAGACGTCGTGAATCAGTAGAGATACCGAACACGCCGCCCGCCTTGAAAGGATTCACTTTCAACGTGACATATAAGCATGAGTTCGTTGGCGTAACGCGTAATGAAACGCGAATTACTCTGATACGATTTAATATCACATTTAATCATTGCATTGAAAATCAACGCGTATTAACATCTAAGAATGCAAGCGATATAATAAATGAAAAATAATATAATAAGACATCCTTAATGAATGTAAAGGAGGCCTGCACAAGATAGGATCAGAAGATAATAGCTAAAGACACTTAAAACTAAATGTTTGATAACGCGTCGACTAAGTTTAAATTAATAATATTGATAGTTTAGACAGTAGTCTCACGTAGGAACTCTTGGCAATCTTGCGGTGCGCGCGATGTCGTCGGGACCAGAATGAATCTCCTGAATCCGCCCTACTGAAGCGGAGTTAGGTTCGGTTGCCTTATGAGCACAAGTTGATTGGTCGATAACTGAGCTCCCTTGTTAGCCATCCATTTGGTTCAGACTTGTAGGGAAGATATTCATTACTCTACCTGCGCCAAAAATGCCGCCGGATTTACTCTACGCGTTGCCACCGTAGTAACTTATTTTCGTCGCTCAAGTCAACACAAGAAAGAGACCATTTAAAGTAGTGCCAATCAAGAAATGTCCCGGACTTAGATACGCTACGTCGTTAGGGCGCTTAATGGTAAGAGGGGACGCAAATTGAGGATAGCCTCAATTTCACAGAGAGTCGTTTGCATTTTCTCAAAGGTCAAATGAGCCTTGCCCACGATCCGAGTCATGTGATATTTTGCAGATTTTTATGAGAGGCGGCTGCCTCCCATAAACCTCCAAAGTGAAGTGCATTAGGCGGAATGAAACTCCAAGAAATTTCTAATTCGCGAAGAAAATTTTTAATCTCAGACTGGACTTGTGGATCATTGTACATGTCGTATAATTCTTGAATTTGTTTATGCGTGCCCACAAAGATGGTCCCGTCATGTCTGAATATATGTGCGCGGGTATCTACCCTTATGCGAAATGAATCGCTTAAAAGTGGCAATAAAGGTTTCGGACGTAAGATCACTTACTAACTCTAGATGGACCGCCTTCGTGGCGAAGCATACAAAAAGTAATGTACGCCTTGTGACTCCGCGCATTTCGACGCTTTCCCTCAAGTAACAAGAGAGGCCCGGCATAGTCTACGCCGCAACGAGAGACAGATCGAGAAACGTTAACTCGGCTAGCCGGTAATGAGCCCATTAAGACTTCCAATTGATTAGGTTTGGCCCTAAAATAGGTTACACATTTCTGTATTATTCCACGTACGGTGGATCGCAATATAATAGCGGCCAAAAGCGCTGGCGCACGAAAGCCATCGTGGCTTGCAAACCCGCCTGTAAGTTTCGTGTGTGTTCACGCTCTATAATACGCTGAGTTAATATGTGTTTGCGAGGCAGGAGAATTGGATGGCACGCATTAAACGCAAGATTTGAATTTTTTAATCTCCCACCAACTCGCATTAGTCCGCTTTGATCTAAGAATGGAGCGATAAGATATTACTAGAAGTATTTACAATTTCATTCTTGCTTCATATTCGCGATGAAACGCTCGCTGTTGCGCTGTTCTGCAAATACAATCTAAAGCTGTAGATGTTTCAACGGGGGACATGAAAGTAGATATTTTGTGCTCTCGGTGAGCCTTAGATAATCTTAAACAATACGCAACGATGTGACATATTTTGTTTAAATTAGAATATTTGTTTAGTAAATCGTCAATGATGCAGGAATGGAAAGTGGAAACAGCTACGCGGATTTTCCTTTGTTCGGGAAGATCTAAATGCGGGAAGACACTGGGCCAGTGTTCTTCATCCCATTTTCGCAGAAATTCGAGGCCATTCCATCACCTCTAAGCTTCGATTAAGTCATAGGTATTTATCCCACACGATGTGTCGGCAGGGTTGTCGGGGGATGCGATATGACGCCAGAGTTCGACTTCTGTTAGGCGCTGAATTTCACTCACCCTATTTGCCACAAAGATTGACCACCGCCGCGAAGGAAGTTATCCAGTTTAATGCAATCATTGAGTTCGATCGTAGATAAGTCGAGCATTATGAGAGTTCCAAAGACTCTCTAACCTTGTTGATTAAGCGCACCAATAGTAAAGCGACCGATAGCTCTAATCGCGGTAACGAAACGGTTCTGAGCGGCGCGACACGAGACTTTGAGCACAGTAACTTGGAGTGATGGTCGTTGAGACCGAGCTTGGTGCGAAGGTATATGCATGCTCCGAACGCGCATTGGCTGGCATCGCAAAATCCGTGCACTTACACGATTGGCTGATGAACATTGAACTTAACGCATCGATGAATTTTTAATTGATTCAAATTACTCATCTGTGTTCTGAAAGCGATCCAACGAGTGTGGATGGAACGGACCTGAGGAACGGACTCGTCCCATTGGATGGTCAATTGCCACTAAATCTTGCAAGATGAGCTTTGCGATCACAATGAACGGAACCCAGAAGGCCCAAAGGATCGAACAATTTAGCGACCTCAGAAAGTATGACTCGTTTTGATACAACGTGAGATTCTGTATCAAACTTGCAGAGAAATTGAAACGTATCCTGACACTTCCATTGCAAGCCCAGAATACATGAGTCCGCAGCATTATCTCTGATAATGACCGGCAAATGATCACGATTGTTTGTTTCTAATAATTCAGAGCAATTCGAGGCCCATTTGCTTAACTCGAATGTTCCTAATTTTAATAGTTGAATAGTTTCATCGCGAATTAGTTTCAATACGTCGATTGTATCTGCTCCGGTGAGCATCGTCACAAAAATCTCGAAGGATGCATGCTGAACCGCGAGTGAATTGATGAGCGTGCTGCTAAGTGCTTAAGGCATCTGGTAACCAAGAATAACGCGGATGCTGTACCGTAAGTGACGGTAGTGAGTTCTTACGTATCGACATTAGCAGAAGGATCGTTGTGCCAGAGAATTCTCTGCAGGCGCGTCTGAAATGGATGCATTAAAATTTGCCGATACATTTTTATGATGTCAGCGGTGATGACATAAGTGAAAAAGTAGAAACGCATTAAAATTGAGATCAAATCTTGTTGAATGGTAGGTCCCACTAAAAGGGTATCGTTTAAAGATACATCGGAACTACTGCGGCAAGATGCATCGAATGCAACATGGATTTTCGATTGTCGCTTGCCCGACTGTTTTGAAGACGCAATGGTGGGAAGATAAAATGATATTGTTTCTTCCGCAATGGGTGACTCCATGCGTCGCATGTCCCAGCGATAAATATTCGTCAAGAAACGCCGCGTATTGAATTTTAAGAATAGGATCGCGCTTGAAACGTCTCTCGATGCCCCTCAATTTCTTGAGAGAAGACTCACGCGAATCGCCAATGTTATTTAACATTTGCTCTCTGATTGGAAGCTTGACTATATATCTACCCTGAGAGTTTTGAGACACGTTGTCTAAAAAGTGACGCTCGCAAATGTTTTCCTCCATTGTGTAATTGTGCGATTGTGTAGAGATGTCGTCCATTTGCCAGGCACGACTGACATGTTCGTGTAATTCCGCATTTGTTACGGACGCGTGAAACGAGTGGACCTTTGCGGCGGTCAATATGGTGCTGTCCAAACTACTCGCCAAGATCCAGCCCAGTCGCGTTTTTTGAAGAGTTGAATGCTTGTCTGAAGACTTGACTTGACCGACGTATATTAGATTCCAAAACAAGTCCATTCCGATTAAAAGATCAATATCCAACGATGTGTGAAATCGCGGATCAGCTAAACGAATGTTGCGCGGAAAATTAAATTTGTCCTGTCCCAAAGAAAACGTCGGAATTTTGCCAGTAATCCGATCAGTAACGATGCATTCGATAGCCATGGTACGAGTTGAGTCGCGATTGTAATTTGATTCCGACCACGTGATTAGTCGAGGTTACCGTGCCGTTGACGCCGCAAATCGAGAAACTTGATGGACGCGTTTCTAAACCGAGAGCTTCCACAAATTTCTTGGTTACGAAGTTCGCTTGCGATCCGCAATAGGGCTCGACACGCCCTGCGAGAGCCGTCGCTGCCACAGATGAACACAACCGCAGTCGAAAGCATGACTTGTTCGTTATTAGATGATTCTAAAGCATAATTCGATAGGTGGGAGGGAGGAGGAGTTGCCTTAGGTGTAACTTTCTTATCGGTATTGCTAGTCGATGGGTCCGCGGCAGACGGCATATGAAGTAGCGTATTGTTTTGCCTGACAGACCTTGACCGGAAGTGTATTTACTTGATGCATGAGAAGAGGAGCGCAAGCAATTGACTCAAAGTTTGCGACTGCGAATTTCCGCGAGTCTTTGTGATACTGGAAGTGCCACGAAATTTTTGCAATAATAAATGACGTGTTCTCCTTGACAGAAGTTGCATTTAGGTTTAATGATGGCCGCGCACGATGACCGCTTAGCATTTGGCTGCGATTTTGCCTCGAACTTCCTTGCGAAAGTGGAGCCAGCCCTTGTGATAGGCTCGAGCACTTGACATCGATGAGCGATAAAATCTAACAGTTGCTTAAGCGATGGCCCACTAATGAGGTTCGCCACTCGCATAACGTGAATCAAGTTTTGAGGTTAGAAGGTGAACGAGAAGATCGTCCCAATGCATCGTGGGACGCTTCAATGCCTGAAGGGCGTGCAAATGTTTTGTGGCGGTGTCAGAGAGTCTTCGGAGCTCGACTACATTTTCCCTTGTCATAATCGGCAAATTGAATATAGCACTGACGTGAGTTTGAACAATCACGCGCTTGTTGTCATACCGCTTTCTGAGGATTGACCACGCGACATCGTAATTAGCGTCTAACAATTCCAATGAACTGATTACAGCGCTTGCATCGCTGGTGAGTGACGATCGTAGATACTGAAATCTTTGTATTTGAGAGCGAGGTATTGGAATGGAACCGAGTTGAAAGTATCGAAAAACGGGAATCATTCATCATACTTGCTGGAAAATGTCGGTAAATTTAGCTTAGGCAACCGAATGTGCATACTACTATCTGATTCGCGAATACTTGAGGAGGACGGAGAAAAGATTGACGCTCGCAATGTCGACGAAGGGGAAATGAGTTCGCGGATTCTATCGAATAACGCATAGAATGCTTCCTCGAAATCGTCTCGATCGCAGCCTTCGGATTCATCTAATGATTCTAGACGCGATTGCATATCGTTATATTCCGCCCAATATAGCTCGAGTTTCGTCTTCCGCTCTTCGATTTGAGCCACTATTGACGGGTTAATGGCGGCGATTGACTCTACATAAGTTCTGATACGCGTACATTTATGGTCTGCGTTTCTGGTTGGTCAACCATCTTGAATGTGAATGCGCACGCATACACGCAACGGACGCAGCGGAAGGAACTTAGTTGGAGACAATAGTCTTCCTTACCTTGTTACGAACGCAATTAATCCTAGGAGAGGATGCGATAGATGCTAGATGCCTTCCAGTCGAACATTGGACGGAAATGTTTCTCTCGCAGATGATGCGTCGTTGAGAGATGACTTCCGTTGCACGTCGTCTGAATTGGACTTTGTTTTCCACCGTCGACAAGATTCCGCTCGTAAAATGTTGATTCTGCGCCAGGATATGACGTAATATGAACCAGGCTGCATCTCTGAAGCTTAGACGTGGGCCTTGCGACTGCTTTATAAAATTGTGTGCTGCCGCTGGTGCGATGCTTGCACTGATTGTTGCTACTGCGACGCCTTTCTCATCTCGATGTGGTATCCTTGATTGACTGCCAAATTGCTGCTCGCCACTTCACTGAGGCTAAATACTTGAAGTATCCGACTCGAAGGACCAAAGAAATGTTAGCGAGATCTTGGCCAGGCGATCACCGTTCGAGCGTTTCTCGGTATTAATACTTCGAGGGCACGGTCGAGAAAAATGAAATTTTCTCTGCTTTCTAAATTTTTAATATTAAATAGGCCTCGAGCGCGGGCGAACGTGTTTACAGCGGATACGGAAAGGATCTTAGCGGTAGTGCGGCGATGACTTTCTACGAGACAAGATGCGTACAGAAGACGAAAACAGTTTGTTTTTTTTGTTGCCAAGACGATCTGATATTATTTTTTTTTAATTTACGATTACGCGTGACGCATGCATCGTTTAGCAATCGACATCTCGTGGATTCATCGATTTTTCATAGATGCGATTAGACGATATAACTAGACGTCGTGAATCAGTAGAGATACCGAACATATTCAGTGTATCCCAAGAGAAAACACTAAGTTGGACCTCTTAATAAATAAAAATATACAAAGATGCGATCTTAAAAAAACAGGCACCAGATTTTGTTGTTTTTTTGATTCTCCAAGATAGTGCAAAGTCATATTGAAAATATAACATTGTTAAACAAATATTTATATAATCAGAACTGTATCGTCATGCGTCGCAGCGTCATGATTAAAAGTTACATGCATAGAATTTGTTGTTCGCATAAATTTGATACTAAAAATGTTTTAGGCATCATATACTATCGAAATATATCAATATTCGAATTTGTTGCTAATAAATTATAACAAGAAACAATTAGTTTATCTCGATCGTTCTCGTGCTGTGCTCTAAGATTAAATTTTTGTTTAAGAATTTATTGCTCATGTTTTTATTTAGTATCTGAATGTTCTTCGCAAGGACTTGGACCGAAATGAAATTTCGGTTCGGTTATGGTTATGACTGTATCCAATTTTCGGTATCGGTTCCGGTCTTTTTATCAATAACGATTTCGGTCTTTTTCTGTCTTTTTCGGATCGAAAAAGTCCGAAATCCAAGCGGTTTCGATTCTTTTATAACGATAATGGTGATCATAACCATTTGAATTTAAGTTTTTTTGGTATGATTATCTACTGTAAAGAAAGCATACAACAAGTATAAATTGCATATTTAAGGAAATTTATGTTAACAATATTGAATTTATTTTTGAATTTATTTTAACAATATTGAATTAGAGATAAGCACTAATCACTAAGCAGTGTAAGGCCCGTTTCTACCAATGCAGTTTAACTTTAATCTCGGTTCAACTTAGAGTCTTAGCAGAAGGCTGACTTACAATCTTTAATAACAGTTCTTGTGCGTTACTAAAGACATGAGACTTAGGCCCATTTCCACAACTCATGGTTAACTCTTAACCGAAGTTCAACTTATTCTTATTTCTTTCCAATTCTAGAATTGAATTAACCGTGAATTGTGGAACTGAGTCTTAATCATAAAATACTAAAATAAACTGTCTTAAGATTATAAGTCAGCCTTTCTGCTGACCCTAAAAATCCTTACTTCTCAGCTTTTTCTAATTTTAAGAATTAGAAAAAGATGAAGAATTAGTTGAACCGAAATTAAAGTTAAACTGCATTGACAGAAACGGGTATAAGCACTCTAATTCTAAACTAATGAAAAGTAAACAAATCATTTTCTTTCTTTCTTCGTTACTGTTTCACTTTTATTATCTTTTGCGACCTATACGTCACCTATACGTCGACTATGTTAGCAATTTATAGCGTCACGAATAATCGTTTACAGTTTTTTGATAATTTTCTAACATTATTCTTACGTAAATTATTATAATCAAGCAAAGAAAGTAACATTCCGTGGACACTCTGTAATATTGTTACTTAAAATCCTTTTTCTTTTTAAGACTCTCCTGTTGTCGCAGTGGTAACATTGGATCATGATGTCACAAGTGAGAAATGATACATTAAAGTTTCTTGCATAACATTTGTAAAGAGAATTTAGGTAGAACCAAATAATGAGATTGCTTTAAAATACTTGTAAAAATGGGCGAAGACAATCCTTACTTCCCTCTTGACCTGTTCTAAGTCAGTAAAATAGTGGCAAAAGAAACTTGACATGAAAATAGGCTACGGATATGCATTGAATAAATTTTAATAAACTTTTCGCCTTTTACAATTATTTACTGACTATGGAAGTTAAGCCTTCCTTTACTGACTATGGAAGGACAGTCTTCATCCATTTTTACAAGTGTTGCAAGAACCAACTACAGGCAAGCATTTCTTTCTCTTTCGACTGTAAAAGGAGAACACATTGTTCTTGTTGCTCATTATAGCATTTGACCGACATTTGACCGCAGGTATATATATGATTACTACATGGGGATTTGGTGACTGGGATTTGTAGACTGTAGTCGATGATCGTACATATCGAAAAAGTAAAAAATCCGAACCGAAAACTGGACTGAGAATCATTTATCTAACCGAGAAACATTTTCGATCTAGTTACGATTTCGGTCCATTAGCCTGCACAATATTTCGGTCCGACAAAAATAACAGTTATAATCCGGTTATCGATTTCGGTTTCGGTCCTTTTCAAGTCCTTGGTCCCTCGTAACATGTACTATTAAAATGTGTCAATAACCGAATTTGTTGTTCACTCTAACGCATGGAATAATTAATTTATGTGAATCGGTTCTCGCGCCAGACATTAGAGATTCCCTTGAGAGAATGTTGAAGCGATGAATGAATCGACTTAATCGATATCGATAAAACAGATTTTTAATTCCAAATAAAATATTACGTACGTCAAGAAAATGTTACATACATTAAATAAAACATTATGTACATTTCTTGCTTTGCTTCCATATATTCCATATATTCCGCACGAATACGTGATTATAAACACCCAAATCATATTTTTAGTATTATTTCTCTTGTAATCCATATTAGCACCGAAAGTTTTTCAGTACTATCTCAGAATAATTTCTATTGAAAAGTGAAACATTACATAAAAATTGCAAAAAATATTTGCAACATTTCTGAAACAGCTCTGGAATAACAAAATGGCTGCGATTTTTGCACATAAAATCTTGTTCAAATATTGTTGAATTACAGATAGAATCTACAATTTTTTTTTATATATTATATCAAAAAGGTTTCAGCTATTTCTAGTACTTCAAAAATGATATTTCAATATATATTCAATTGACTTAAATAATATTTAAATTTAAAGATTATTAGGTTTCTTTCATATCCATTCTTGGAATGCCAACATTTCGTGAACCTTGTAGTTCACTTCATCAGGGATGAGGGCGAGGAGCAGCCTGAACTGTTTCTCCGGGTCGTTCCCCTTTTTATATATTACGCTACTTGTTGGAATGGTGGAGAGAAAGAAGAGAATTGTAGGTGGGGATGGGGGAAATCAGTCAGTCCTCATTAATCGGGAGAATAGTTTTCCATATTTTATTTATGTTGTAGCCATTATCTTTATTTAGATTGTTAGGATGTTTTTGTATCTCTATATTTTCTTGGAAAATATGATGTAATGTTAGCAATTGTGATCGTTTTGTCAAACAGTATTTGATGTCTTGTTTCGATGTTGTGTTCTGATAGAGTGCTGATTGATGTGTTTTAACCTGATATCACGTTGGTGTTCCTTTATCCGTAAATTGATCATTCTCCTAGTTTCTTCAATGTATACTTGTTCGCAGGAACAAGATATTTTGTACACTCCTGCGGAGTTGAGTGGAGGTCTTTGGGATCTTTAGGATTTCTTAAGATTTGTCCTATCTTTTTGGGTGATTTAAAGATAGTTTGGATATGTTTGTTTAATATTCTGCCAATCCGATTTGTTGTTCCTTTGACATGGGAGTATGGATAAGATTCTCTCTGATTGTGTATCAGAGACCGTTTTGTCTTGTTTGCATTGATTGTTTTGATTGTGTCTTTTTTGTCGTGTCCGTTTTTCTGTAAAACTGTTTTTAAGTGATTGAGTTCTGTCTGTAGATGTTCTTTGTCAAAGATGGTGAAAGCTCTATGCAAGTGAATTGATTGCAGACTGTTTTTGTGCTGGGTGATGGTGAATACCTCGGCATGAGGTATTTATCTGTGTGTGTGTGTTGGTTCTCTGTATATAATACTTGGCCTAAGGTCAGAAAACAGATCCAACTAATACAATCGCGCAGAACACTAAGATCCTGATGGAAAAAAGCAACATTCCCAATAAAACCAAATCAACATTAAAACCTACATATCCTCTCCCACCAAGATTATACGGACTACCAAAAGTAAACCAAACATCCCATTCAGATTATTAGCGCCATACACTCCCCGACATACAACTTATGTTCCCCGCTTCCTAGCACAAACTACGATCCCTCACTGGAAAATTCAAATTACACATAACTAACTCAATGGATTTTATACAAAGGATCCAAAAAATCTTATGTCCCACAGACTTGCTTGTAAATTTCAACATAGAATCCCTTTTCATACAAATCCCAATAAAAGTCTCAATAAAAGACATATTAAATATAATAAACTTCTCACATGAAGTCTCTTCCGACTTCATTCCGCTAATAGAGCACTGCTTAATAATCAATTTTATGAACAAACTTCTGGAGCGGCAATGGGCTCTCTTATTTCTTCTGTAATTGCCAACATCTTCATAGAGCATTTTGAGAATGAGACCCTCAGAAAAACACTCAAAAAACCAGAAGTTTGGTTCCATTATTATTAGACACATTCGTAATATGGAGACACGACACAGCCGAACTCCGTAAATTCCTTATTTTCCTCTACAATCAACATCCAAATATCCATTTTATTGTAGATATAGAGGAAAACGGAAAATTCTTTGACAAAACGATACTCTTTGACAAAACAATAGCCAACATTGCATCATATTTTCCAAGAAAATATAGAGAAGCCATAAAGATACATAAACACCCTAACAATCTAAATAGAGATGGCTACAACATAAGATATGAAAAACTATTCTCCCGGTTAATGAGGACTGACTGATTTCCTCCACCCCCACCCACAATTCTCTTCTTTCTCTCCACCACTCCAACAAGTAGCGTAATATATAAAAAGGGGAACAATCCGGAGAAACAGCTTAGAATCAAGCTGCTCCTCGCCGATGAAGTAAACTGGAGGTTCACGAAACGTTAGCATTCCAAGAATGGATCTGGATACGGAAGAAACCCGCGAAACGCATAATCTTTATAGAAAGGACCCGTGGAAGTCACAAGAATATTATCAAATATTCAAATTATTAAATTGTTATAATAAATTTAAATGTTGTTTAAGCATCAATTAATCCTTTCACTACCAACGCCGACTTTAATCAGCATCCGCATAACGAGCGGAGGATATCAGCGTTGTCTATAGTCGGCGTCCACATAACAAATGATACCAATGTCCATCCAGTTATAAATAGTGTTCGATACTGTACACTAATTTCGAAGTGATGCTCTATCTTTAAAGGCTGTATTTTGTTATGCACTGAAAATCTATAATGCACGTTACGTATATTACAGATTTCCAATATTGGCAGTATATCTCGGAACATGGCCAAAGTCACTTGTGATGGAATCTTCGGTACAGAGAAAACTTACTCGCGAACACGTACCCGATAAAGAAAGGGTTAAGCATATGTTCAAAAATCAAGTTCGGAAGTATTTTCAATTTATTAAGAGTTGTGTGATTTGATTACAGATTACAAAACTTATTGAAATAAACTTAAAATATTTCTCAAAAATGGTAATTATATCTCCAACTATTTTGATTAATTGATTATGTGTGTATAAAGCACATATACATAATCATTAAAAAAAATCACACCTGCAGTTTCCATAAAATATCATTATTCATGTATAAAATTGTTAGTTCCATCTTTTGTACTAGTCTTTAAATCTTATGTTTAAATATCGCGCGTTAGAGTTTTTCCGCATATGTTCCTGCGAAAAGCGATTCCTGCTAAGTTCCGGCTAAGTAGAGAGGGTGTCCCGAGAAGTGGAGCGGAAATGGCGCGAGTAATTTGTAAAACTTATAATAATGGAAGAGGAATACGAGCAAGATAGAAATATCTTTCTATCCTCTTCTATTCTCTTTTGCACATGCATAAAAAGAAGAAAAGTTACTAAGCAGGACAGAAATATACATCTTCTGTCTCTTAGTCTTGTAATACTTTCCATTCATTGGTTGGATAGGCTATTCCCCTCTCGTTACTATAAATTTCATGAAATAATCATAGTCGTCGTAATTCTTCCTGCCATTAAGTGAGTATAAACGAGGGATAAAAAAGAATATTTGATGTGCAAGCAAGTGTTTTTTTTTTGCCATTTTCAACAAAGTTTTTCGTAATTAAAATAGACGAAGTCACAATAACATTAAAATGATGTTGAACTGAATCTGTTTAATCAAAAAATGATTTTTAGTAAATTTTGGAGCTGTTTTAACATCATGATTTTTTGTTTTGTTTGGATATGTTTTTTAATTAAATCGCATATATTAAATTTAAGAAACATTTTTTATATAGTTGAAACTTTTCTTATAATTGCAAAATCCTTTTAGAATTGTTACACATGAAATATGAAAGGTTGAAACATTTCTGAAAATTTTCCGCAACAATCGGTGCTGTGTAGGAAGCTTCAAAGTCACTTTGAAAATCTCATGATATTTTTGTAAATTATTTAAATATGGGAAAATACTTTTTGTTTAGATATATATACTCGAATTCATTTTTATATATGTGAAAAACAACCGATGTCCCACACAATGTCATCAAAAAGGCTTCTGAAAGATATTTCTGAATGTAACTTAGAGAAATTTCTGAAGGATCACATAAAGATATCTGAATGTTCTGTCTAATATGCCATTTTTTGAGAATAGAAAGATATCACAAAAATGATACCTAACAAATTTCTCAAATTGCATGCTTTTATGATACCTAAAGTATATTAACATACAGAGTTTGTATTTATGATGTCTAAAAGAAGTCTGTTATATTAGATGAGAAAAAGTTCGTGGCATTTTTTTAATGCCATCTAACGGGAAAAACGCCACGAACTTTTTCCCTAATATATTCAGAACACAATTTATCTGAAAGATAACTAAAAGATGACTTCTGTAATCATCCTTTAGTCGTCTTTAAGACTTCTTTTAGTTTTTATATTTTGGCACAAGTAACGTTTACTAACGTTATATATCTGAATTAATTTTTATACAAAATTAAACGAAATTATATGACTGTCAATATACTATACATCCCATTTATGTAATCTGCAATGCTTGCTGTGTCCTATGTGCGAGAGCATTATCTTCCATCATAGTTCCTCTTTGAGGGGACTCGCTTTTAAAAAATATTTCATTAGTGTTTGTTAGAACACGGGTAATATTTCTCATAATGCTGCACCTTTTATTCTATTCCGTATGGTTTTCAAATACAAGAACCCGAATTCCACCACGTCTGGCGGACCCGCGTATGAATAAATGAAAAATATCAAAATAACGGAAAAATATTTTTTTCACATTGTTTTTTCGGTAATACGAAAAGATATCTTTTAATCGACTTTTCGTTTTATTGAAAAGACAACCAAAGAAAGATATGAAAAGATGTCTTTTTTTTAGTTATCTTTTCAACAAAACTAAAAGACATCTTATAGTCATCTTTTCGTTTTACTGAAAAAACAATCTAAAAACGATCATATTTTTGTCATCTTTTAGACATCTTTTTGTTATCCTTTATGTATTTTGTGCTGTCTTAAATTTTATAGATTAAGTTATAGATTAAGTTATAGATTTTATAGATTAAGTTAATCTACGTCTTTTAAAATTGTTATCTTTATGATATTTTCTAAAATGTCAACAAATGTCAACAATTTTTCATAAAAGATATCATAATTACGTCTAGTTTCTGAATCAAATAATAGCGGCGCATACATATTTGCAGGGCTAAAAAATCATACAACATAATAATATCTTCCATGAGAGAACAAATTGATATCATTAGCATGATATCATAAAGATAAAAATTTCAAAAAATCTCTGAAATAAGATATCAGAAAGAATTCTCCTAATAGATAAATAAAATCTGATAAATGATTATTATGAGATATCATTTGGACACCGTTTTCAAAATAACTAAATGTTCTCCTGAAGAAGTTCTCTTAAAATTTTCATTCTGACAAGCATACTGTTTGGTAGCCAGGAAACTGTAATTTACAATTTATTGAACAACATACAACCTTGCCTTTCAGTAAAAAAATCAAAATCTGCAACATTTTAAAAAGTCCTCTTCAAGCAACCGCTTGGTTTAAATGTATATGTATTATTTTTACGTTTTACATGAAATGATAGGTTATTCACTTCCCATACTCATCGCTACAAGATCACTACAGTGACCTCTTCGTCTACTAGATGCATACTAACAGTTCAATTAAAAAGCTAAGCATCTCTATTGATAGTTGAAGCTCCAAATCTCCAGTCGACAGATACGCGTCATTCTAACACTATAAAGAGTTATAATGATAAACTTAACCTAGTTATAATGGTAAACCTACTTAATTTTAAACTTTAAGTAACCTCAATTCGAATTAATAAGGCCTTTATTCTGTAACTGAAACGACAGTAACGATATCGTTCTCGATGCGCAGGTTTTATATAAAAACCTGCGCGGCAACGCACAATGACATCGTTACTAATGTATTAGTCATTAAAAGTCATAAAATAATTAAAATAATTAAAGATCCAAAAATCGATAAATGGTTAAAATATCGTACATCCACTCAAGATACGAAATTACACATGTGATGCGATTCTAGACAATCAATTCGCATCGCAGAAAAGAGACAACAATGAATTCAACTATTTTAACATTTTATTATAGAATGAAAATTATCAATTTATCCGGTTACGTTCTTTTTGCATATAAGTGCTTTTAAACATTGATTAATTAATGTTGCTAGCATATATTTGCGTCAGAGTAAGCAAATTCAGATACTGACATATACGATTTAAAGAATCTTAGTACACCGCGAAATGATCACGATAAATCTGATCATTTTTTCAATTCAATCTTCAATTCAATTTTCAAGTGTTATAATTAATAAATTCGAATATTGATATATTTTAATATGATGTCTATAACATTTTAGTACTAAATTCATACGAGCAACAAATTCTATAACGTAACTTTCAGTCACGCTGCGACGCGTGACAGTGCAGTTTCAGATTGTTTATAGATTTTTGTTTAACAATCTTATATTTTTAATATTGTTTTTGCTCTTGGAGCAGCAAAAAGCAACAAAATCTAGTGTATCTATTTTTTTAATATTACATCTCTTTATACAAGATGCGTAACCAAAATCCGGATAAATTTCAGTTTAAATTTTTTCCGCTATATTGTGCCTCCACCAAAGGTTGTTGGCATCCGAGAAAGCCTCATGCTTCTAATAAACAGTCATATTTCCAAAATGGCCACGATATTGAAACCAAGTGCAAAGTATAATTGAAGAGTTGCGATCATCGAAGCCTTCGCGCTAGGCATTCAGCAATGGAAATAATTCGATTCTTTGGATACCCGAGATCAACCGTTTATGACCTTGTAGCAAAATATACGGCTTCAGAACAGTCTAACGAAGGTGTCAGTGAAAAAGAGCGCACCACGAGGACCTCTACAGTTGTTGAAAGCTGACTGAAGCCTTGATTTTGAATGATCCAGAGCAATCGTTGCGCGTTCTGATGAATGTAGTGAAGCCATGGATGGAAACTATGGCATCCGAAAGGTCATATGTTTTTCAGCAGGATGATACAGAAAAAAATGTTTCAGACAAAAGTTTTGTGATTTTGAAGAGAACATAAGATGGTACCATTGATTTGATCTTAAGTGGCGTTATCAAAGTCAAAGCAAGTTTACTTCGAATTTTTTTAATGAAACTCATATTCTATTATATTTTTTTATATCTTATCTCGAGAGCTTTCAAAATACTATAATATACTATATATATAATAACATATTTTTTCATTAAGTTGCGAGTTATAAGACTTGGAAGTTGCAATACCGTCGACATTAGCATTACCCACAGACTTCTATAAATAGACTGCCAACTTCGCCTCCATGTTTGAAGACAACCCTGGGAAGCGCCATATTTGAGTTCTCTCATTTACACATGTATAAATAAGTCTGTCCACGTTGCATGAAATCTCCAAATATTTTTGCACTTAAAATGAGATAGATATATATTTGACTTTTTGGAAAAAGAAAAAGCGAAGATGCAAAAACGCGAACAACCTGTTTACATGGATAAATTCACATGATACTCATAGACAGCACACATATACATGTATGGAAACTAAAACTGCTCGGAATCAGTTAATTTCTTTCTATCACATTGAGGCGGCAGTCTATTTATACAAATCTGTGGCATTACCCAAGGTATCCGATCGACAGCTATAATCTCTTAAATGTTACTCAGGTCATCCATGATGAACATTTAAGAGGTTTTAACTGTCGGTCGGATACCTTGGATAATGCTAATGCCGGTGGTGCTGCAACTTGCAAACTTTACAATTCGAAAAATACTTATTGAAAATAAACTCAATTAGTATTTTGAAAAACTATAAGAATATGTAATGAAAAATGAGGATGTAATGAAAAATGTTCCATTTAAAAAATTCAAAGTGACCTTGTTTCACCTTGGTAACGCCACCCCAAGATCAAACCAATGGTATCATCTTATGTCTCCCTATCGAAGTCACAAAATTTTTGTCTGAAATATTTTTCTTTAAAAAGTTGTTCAAGAAAAATTTTATATATATATATTTTTTTTTTATTATAGATTCAGCTTGTCATTAACCTAGACATATCTATTTTATTTTTTATTTCCTGCTAGATATCAAACGGTTGGAACAAAATAGCACTAAATTTTTGTCCTAACTTGTTGATTTGCAATAGTAGGACATCTAGATTAATAAAAGTCGATATATAGTCTGCTTTCTGTTCCTGCATTAGAACTTTCTTTTTCACTTTCACCAAATATCAAACTTATACCAATCTCACTTTAAATTCCCAAAGTGTATATTAATTCAGCTATAGAAAACAAACCTATGATTAATTTTGTAATTTCAGCAGTTAGTCTTGAATGTAGCTTTCAAATGATACAATTGAACTAAATTTAGGAACGAAATGTGTGCATGTATCCAACGTATAAGGTTATACGTTATACCATTTATTAGAATGCAAGTTAGAAATCCTCTAATTACAGTCGGATCATGACTGATAATTTTCAAAATTGAGAAAAGATAAGTTTTATCTCGCTTTGCAATGATGCGAGAGAGAAAAATATATATACACACACACACACACACCACATACACACACACACACACACACACACACACACACACACTTTTTCACTCTACTAATGACGAAAAATGGACTGATGATACTATACAGGTTGATTACTATACTTATAACTAGATCTAGATAACTCTGATTGGAACTAGATCTTTACTATACAAGGCGAATCAATAAGTTTTTAGAAAAACATAATAAAACACATTTTTTTTGATCGATTCATTTTTATTTCTCAACATAGTCTCTTTTCAGCTCAATACATTTGATCCAACGATTCTCCAACTTTTTCAAGCTGTCCGAATAATATGATTTGTCCAACCCTTTAAAATAAGTCTCTGTTTCGGCGATGAGCTCTCTGATGAATCTCTTTCCTCCATTTCTTCAGGAAAACAGGAAATAGTTGCAGGGGATTAAATCTGGCGAATATGATGGATGGGGAAGCAATTCGTAGCGGAATTCGTTGAATTTGGCTATCGGTGCTGGGCACGTACGAATCCGTGCATAGTCTTGATGGAAAAGCATTTTCTTCTTCGCCAAATTCACCGGACATTTTTTCTTTAAAACGTTGTTGAAACAATCCAATAAGGCTGTGTAGTAATCGCCATTGATCGTTTGACGGAAGGTAATCGATATGAATTATATCGCGTGCATCCCAAACTGTGGCCATCACCTTTTCGGCCATCACTTTATGTCTTCTTCAGAATTCACCCGGTGAAGTTCATTGTTTTGACTGTTCCTTCGTCTCGGATATGAAGTAATGGATCCATTTCGTCCACAGTAATGAATCGACGCAGAAATTCATCTGAATTACGTTGAAACATCTCCAAACATTGTTTTGAAATCGTCACACGGTCGCGCTTATGGTCCACAGTGAACAAACGCGGCACCTATCTTGCCTTTTTCATATCCAATTGTTCGTGTAAAATTGAAATCACTGTGCCATGTGATATGCCTGTGGCCTCAACAAGTTTTCACTCCTCGATCAGTTAAAACAATATCGTGGACTTTATTGATGATTTCTGGCCTAGCAGCTTCAATTGAATGTCCCGAACGAGATGCATCATGTTACATACATGTACGACCATGTTTAAATTTATTCATCCAATTGTATATAGTCGCAAATGCTGATGCAGATATGTTATGAATATTATCCAACTTGATTTGGATTTCTTTCGGCGTTAAATCTTTCATATGTAGATGTTTGATCACTGCACGAAACTCATTTTTTTCCATTTTGCAAAAAATACTAAGGTTGTTCACTTTAATCACAGAAATAAAACCACGCGATGAATTCCGCTCAAAATTTGACAGTAATCAGCTGAGAGATGCTACTTATCAAAAAGTAATATGACATGACATTACGAGTGCCCTCTGACAAATTTTCTAAGAACTTATTGACTTCCCTCATACATATTGTGTCTGCGCGTCAATTTACGAGATCGCGCTCGCGGACGCGCACATGCATTTCCGAACCGCCAAAATAAACAATATGAATGCTAAGAAGAAGAACAAGAAGTGTTTATTAATCAAGAATGCAAAACACCGCGAAAGATGTAAGTTGGAGCAATCGAGAGATATGTTCAAACGCGCCGAGGCAGCTCATATCCAAATCTGTCTAGCTTGTTAGACAATTGACTTGCTGGTTGTCTCGGCAATGTATTAGCTTGCATATGTTACGGATGTCGACAAAGCACGGGAAGCCCATCTGAGGAAGCGGTATTGATAAGGAATTCAACGAATGGAGAAACATCAGAGAAGAGTCCGACAAGTCTTTTTTTTTTAAGAAGACCGCTTCGCGATTTTGAACTGCTGTTTTTCCTATAGGATGGCTATATCGAGGCAGAGATTGGGAAGTAAAGGTACTGGGGCGAAGCTAGACTCCCCCCCCCCAAGAAACCTCAAGAGAAGAAGCAAAAGGATCCTAAAGTTCCCTTCATGAAGATAAGGGGATGCTCGAACAGGTAGAATTAGTTACTCTTCGAGGAGGAACTGAAGAGGAGTCCTGCTCAGAAGGGAAAAAGATTTGAGAGGCATAAAGGATTGAGCCCTAGAAGCAGGGATCCGGATTGAAAGATTTTTTCGATTCGGTTCCGATTCCGGTTTAATAAAATATTAAATAAATGATCCGATATCAGTTTCGGTTTTTTTACTAGTAAAGACCGTAAATTCGAAACCGTTTTTTTAACGATTTTTTTCTATTTGCTTGTTTTATTTTATTTATTCTTTAAATTTGTTATTAAGAAGAAGGAGAGGAAAAAGGAAGAGAAAGAGAGAAAGAGAGAAAGAAAGTGAGAAAGGAAGAAAGAGAGAGAGAGAGAGAGAGAGATAGAGAAAGAGAGAGAGAGAGAGAGAGAGAGAGAGAGAGAGAGAGAGAGAGAGAGAGAGAGAGAGAGAGAGAGAGAGAGAGAGAGAGAGAGCGTGTTCACCCATTCAATCTAGAGAGTCTAGTCGAAAATTGATCACGTGACTCTGAATAAAAATTACATAAACATTATTCGCTCAGTCCTTTCTTACAACTTATTTGATTCTTATGGATAGAGAGAGATCTCACTTATTATATAAAATCTATATATATTCTTGAATTTCATAACTTAGAATAAATTCTTGCAACATATTGATGAGAAAGATCTAAATAAAAGAAAAGCTAGTATCTTAAAAAAAGTTTACATTAAACATGATTCACGATTCCGCCAGATTTCTATCATATGAAGTGTTGGAGGTATTTACATTCTGGTTGTTAAGAGAATTGATGATAATACTGGAACAGGGTGATTTGAATAAGGTGATTGAAAAAGGCAGAACAAAGGTTAAGAATAAGGATAAAAATAAAAAATTAAGAAAAAAAAACCATAAAATTTTATCAATTTGGTTACGGTTTCGGTATTATAAACTAGGCAAAATTTGGGGGGTTATATTAATACGATTTCGATTTTTGATTCATTAAAAAAAAGGACTCCAAAACGGTTTTCGATTCCGATTTTGATTCAGTCCGGATCCCTGCCCAGGAGAACCAGGGCTCTAAAAAACTATGGCAGCACAGTAGGGAACAGAAAACTGAGCGGGAGCCCAGGATTCCTGAGAAACCGACGTTCTTCAAGAAATCATGATTGTTGAGACGAGAATTTACGAGAGGAAGGGTAATATTATGCCCATGCTTTGCCGACACCCGTAGCATATACAAGCGAGCTCATTGTCGAGACAACTAGCAGGTTGTCCAACAAGATAGATATGAGCTGTGTTTGGATATGAGCTGTTGGCGCGTTCGGACGTATCTCTCGATTGCTTCATCTTTATTATTTTTCACGGTGTTCTGTTTTGCATTCTTGATCAATAAACGCTTCTTGTTCTTCTTCTTAGCATTCATGTTGTTTATTTCGGCGATTCGGGATTGCGGATGCGCATCCATGAATACGACCTCGTAAATCAGCCACACGAGCGCAACAATAAGTTATATATATTATATATTATTGATGATGAAAATTCTATATCTTCTCCTATTAACTTCTTTTTCTCTGCAGATTTTTCTAAATTACATTCGTTTTGTCTGAAGAATTTCTACCTAGTATAATTGATATCACACTAAAGCTAACAAATAGGTGTAATTATGTTACATGAATATCTACACATTTGTTTATTTTCAATATAAATTTTTCGTCAGTATATTGTAAACTATTTTAATAAAACAAAATAATTTTTTCCATAATCTTCTCCTTTCTCCAAAATAACATTAACTAAATAATATTTTTAGAATTATGTCTAGATATTTCTGCAAAAGAAAGGATATATTCAAAGAATATATTATCAAAAGATATATTCCTTGAAAAAAAAAGATATTTTCATATCTTTGCATGTAAAATATAATTTTAAAAAAATATTAATTAGTAGTTAATTAGTAGTTAATATATTAATATTAATTTAGCAGGAGCATACAATTGCATATACAGTTATATGTTACAATTACAGATATATATTACAATTCACGCTGAATCTTAAAATAAAAAATAATTAATACATCCATCTTACAGCGATCGCGGTTCAGCTATAATTACTTCGGAAATGTGCGCACTCGGAACATCGTAAGTCGCCTTTTAATGTCGTTTACGTCAATCGATTTCGATTTTATGAAAAGAAAGCATCGATAAGATCGAAATAGAATTTATCGCCCGTTTCGCGCCACTCCCTAATCTCTCTAATCTCGCTTCTAATCTGCCGCGCGTCGATGGATTTCACAAAGAAACCCCATATT
This sequence comes from Atta colombica, assembly GCF_001594045.1. Classification (NCBI taxonomy): domain Eukaryota; kingdom Metazoa; phylum Arthropoda; class Insecta; order Hymenoptera; family Formicidae; genus Atta; species Atta colombica. The sequence goes on along the minus strand of NW_017259544.1, from coordinate 788,296 downwards.
GGGAAGCGAAAGACTTGACGGGGATAAGTACGATATATATTCTCGTCGCCACTGAGAATTCATCTTTCGAATTTATCGCGCGTTGATTTAATTAAATCTCTGACGCGGTCGCAGTTGGCGGCGGCATAGGCGACGATGGCAGTAACGCTCGGCAACACTCGCTCTTTTTCTTAATTAACCACCTCACGACTATGCTCTCTCGTCTGGATTGCAACCTAGTCGTCGAATAAAATGCGAAAGGAGCTCTCCTGTTTAATATCTGGCTAGCTTCGCATACCTCATGCATGGTTTACATATATTGGCATATTTCAAGCAGAAGTCATCACGACATCAAAATAATATCGAAATAGTCCCAAAATAATTATTAAAAGTCATTTTTCAATTAGTAATTTATTTGAATGTCATTTTGACGTTATCAAAACCTGTTGTGCTTGGAATCACTCACTTCAAAACAATTAAAAACATTAAGTTTCCCAGAGAAAGGAAAACGTATTTTTTTTAACTTAACAGAAAATGATTAACCAATCAAATAATATTGGTAAAAATAATATCTTCTTAACAAATGTCATTTCTGTCATTTCTGTCTTTAACTTTTAAAAAATCATCTTATTTGAATCGTGACAATTTTTTAAAATTATCCTTTTTGAATTGTGACAATTTTTGATGACAATTTTGACGATTTTTTATAAAGTTAAGTTAGTATAACAACAAAAAATAAAAAAAATCAGGGAATGAGAGTCAGCGTGGTAAATACACAATCTTAAATCTTTATTTCAGAAAGTAGAGTTTTCCAAAAAAATAGTACGTTTCATTTCACTTTGGGTACCATCCTCAGCAATACAATTTTACAGTTTTTATTATCAGACTCTAAATATCACCAAAAAAATTTTGAACACATTATCAGTACATTATTAAAAAATGATTAATTTTTAATACTATTTAAGTTTTTAATACTATTAACGCATTTAAAAATTTTCATTCATAAAGGTGCGATACAGAAAGAATCAAGTGAAGAAATCGAAAGGGATTGTACTTCTTGATTTGTATTACCTTATAATTTCAGACGAATTCGAAAGAATTAATAAAACCTTTAACTTTAAATTAGCTTTTATTAGCTTAAAAAAATTAAATAGTTTGATAAAGAGACATAAAGACATCCTCCCAAGAGAAAAAAGAAAAAAATATTATTTATAAAATCTCATGTAAATCCTGCGTCTTATGTAATCCTGTCTCTTATGTTGATAGACAGGAAAAAAACTTAAAACTAGATTGGCTGAACATCATAATCATATTAACAGAATAGTAACAACCAATAGGCGATCATAAAACATCGGATTGAATTTGAACTTCGATTGGGAGAATATTACGATATTAAATGAAGAATGTTTTTTTAATAAACGTTTAATATCTGATTGCCTTCATATACTTATGCAACAAAATAGTCAATTTACGCTCAGATACAGAAGGTGTACATCAAACTTATATACAATTAGTGAAAGATTAAATAGTTACATTTTGTCGGTTTATACAAAGTATTGTTTGTATTGACATTGTTCTTTTGTCTTTTTATTTTCCTTGATGGCCTGACATTTCTTATTTATTATATATTAATTATTAAATGTATTAGTCATGTTTCGTTCGAACTGCGATCAACATGCGGTTTTTAATTTGATTCTTTTTAGTGATAATAAATTTTAATTGATTTTGATTCAATGTCGAGATGAATTCCTATGTCTTGGGATGAGTCCACCAGATTTTTAATGTTAATTTGAAACTTGGATAGAATGGTTTCGAAATAGATAATTTAAGGTTTTGAATAGATTACAACATCAAATTAGTTAATCTGATGATGAATTTTTCTTGGATATGAAGGGATTGATATTTTTAAAATTGTATTGCTGAGGATGGTTCCAAAGTAAACTGAAACATACTATTTTTTTGAAATAAAGATTCTATTTTCTGGAACAAAGATTTAAGATTGCGTAACTACTACGCTGACTCTCATTTGCCTTGATTTTCGTTTGGATTTTTTGTTGTTGAATTTGAGAGAGTCCATAAGAAAATTACATTATTATTATTAAGTTAGTTTATTTACTAACTTATTCATGGTAATTAGAAAATTGTATTATTAGAAAATTGATAATAAATGATTGTTTCATGGACATTAAAAATTTAAATTGATAATTTTCTGTTATAAATATTAACTTATTCCAGAAATCTTGCTTATTTTGCTAGAATATACTATGTATATTGATTTGAATATACTTATAGTAAATATATAGTATATAAATACTTTTGCTATTTCCTGATTTAGCAGCGAACGTAGTGCAAAAGATCATCGAATTATTTATAGATTATATATCTAATGAAAAAAACGATCGATAATATCAGTAAAGCCGCGAGACGTGATCATAGGCCAGATGTACGTTTTGACAATGATAAATGTGTATGCGTGTGTATATGTGTGCGTGAGGCTGCATATGCATATACATGGACGTATGCAATCATATGTCAGCAAATTCCGAGATAATAACCGAATAGCGCATCTGCCATTCAACAGTTTCTCTTTCTCTACTTCTCTCGCTATGGATACGGCTGAGCACGTTTCATCAGTTATTATTGAGTAATTCGTACGCGCGATTAGCAGAAGTCTGGCTATATTTTCAAATCTCTATATATTAAAATTATGTTCGATGTTCGTTCTATTGTATTTTTAATTAAAAGAAGAAAAATTCTAAGAGTAGAGAATCAATCTTAAGATTTTATATTTTTATATTTATGTAATTCAAAATTCTTTTAAATCCTAAATAATCCGGCTGGAAGTTACTGCAAGCATCTTATAGTATTTTATGTCATACGACATTTCTCGATATTTTCAATTAATTTGTGACATTACAATAATAAAATAATGTTACATATTTTTTATAATGGATAACCAAGTGGATAGTTTTATAATTTGTTAAATTGTTATTGTCTTGCAAGCTTTCCTTTAAAACATCGACAAATTTTATTAATTTTATAAATTTAATTTGATGATAATAATAATAATAATAATAATAATAATAATAATAATAATAATGACTAATATAATTTAATTTGTGACATTCCATCTCACACCACTGCTGCACTGAAAGATCGATAAAACCCGAATCTATTTCTACAAAAATTAACTAAAAATTAACTAAATTTTTAATATTATTATATATTAATATATTTAGAATATTTGATTAAACTGTAAGAAACATTGGGTTTGTATTGGAAATGATTTACTCACGTTTTTGTTAACCGTTTGTGTTGAATTTTTTAACATATTCAAGTGTCAGTTTAACATAATATTATTATGTTATATAAAGATTGTGTTAAAGTGGTATTTAACATCTTTTAACATTAAAATGACACAATTTATGAGTAAGTGACTTAAGTAAGCACTTAAGATCTAGTTAGACCATTTAAGATCCATTACCACATTAGTAAGCATCGCACGTTATAAGCTTGTTGTATCAGCCAATAAAGTCGCACGATGCTTGCATGGTATGATACGACTAATTAGACTTGAGGCATTGATTTCTATTTCTCACGTATATAGTCCTATAAGATTTAATATTCATTTACGTCTAATTACCGATCAGCATTTGGTCTGCGCATGGATTGGTGAAGTAAGGAGCAAGAACTAATCAAACTGAAAATCGGTCGAAATGTGCAAGTAAATCCCAGTACTAGTTTAAGGGATAGATTTCTATGGATTGTGTCTCTTATATATATATATATATATA
>NW_017259544.1:779364-784163 GCF_001594045.1 Atta colombica | reverse complement strand
ATATTTTATTTTATATATAATTATATTACATATATGTTTATACATATTTATACACATATTTATACATGAAAAATTTCTAACACATGTAATTTGACTATTATTGCATACCTTTATTATTAAAATTCATTAAAACTATTAAAAAAAATTATGGCATTAAAGGTGCACTTAAAATAAAAAGAATACTCTTTAAATTCTTTTGAATGAAATCTCAAAAAGAATGAAAATATAGCTATTTTTGGAATAGAGTAAGATTACAACGAATGACAGATCTCCTAACTTAACATTGGTTAATTTAACGATAATATTTCGCTTCTCAGAGCAGAACATACTTGTTTTTGTTAAATTCGTTTATTTTGTTCAAAAACACATCGATTGAGCCTAGTTTTATCAAGATTGAACGTGAGAGAACTAAACTTATAACATTTACTTCTGAAGTAAATCTCTTTAATGAAATAATGGCATTCTTTTTCAGAAAATTAAACATTTCCACTCTTTTAGAGTGAAATTTCATTCCAAGAAGTTTGAGAATAAGTACTATAAAAAAGTCATCATTAAATTAGTCATATAGCCCCATATTGTGTGGTTAGCCTATTATCCCCATCCGTTCATTTTTAAAAAATATTCTTTATTAAGTAAGAACTACACTTACTACTCAAATAAAAAAAAAATCTGACAATCTGTTCAGACAATCTGTTCAGAAACGGTGTATTTTAATTTTTCAAACGCGATAACGGCAGTAAATATCAAAAATAGCAGTGGATATCAAAATCGCGTTTTGCGCACGTCCTGGACATGAGCAATGAGCAACGAGCGACATCCAATAAGAGCTTCGTTTTGCGTTGTCACGTGAGAAAAAGCAGAGCTTTTATTGGATATCATCATTCATCGCTTATCGCGTCTAGTATAGTAGACATCACGCGTGATATAAAGTTGCGCAAGACACCAAATGCCAACGGAGATTACGCATTGCGTTCAGCGCTCCCCGCACAGGTCACCAATCGCGAGAGCTTCAATCAAAGGCAGCCAATTTAATGTCTACAGCTCACATTCTTGTAAATTGTTAAAATAAGTCGTCAAAATTCTTGACCAGTCTCAGTGATTTTTGAATTTTCTATATTGTTTCTTTTTTGACTTAATTTTCTGCAAATTAATTTCTCTTTTCGGGAACAATCTAGGGTAAATGTACAGTATAAAGGATCATCCTCCAATGACCTTAACATGTCAAGGTCAGAAACAATGCGTTATTTTTCAAATTTTTTTTTTGTTAATAGCTTTTTAACGAAGGACGACCGCGGGCTAAAACCTTTCGAAGGTCACTCGGATCATGACGTATACAATACATGTTAAGATCAAAGTCATCGGAGGATAGTCCATTATACTACATTTACCCAATCTAGAATCATGTCAGTATAAAAAGAGATGGAATGGTCTCTCTTTACACAGTTTGAGCAGTTCAATAATAAGGAGTGCTGCAGTTTTTGTGCAAAATCGATGTGCTTTTCTAATATTCTTTTATCAATTATGTTCTCTTACAATTTCAATGCTCGAATTCTTATTGTCGAGATTCGGGGCTAAAATCGGCTAATTCAGCATTAATTTTTTTAAATGTGAAATTCGCTCGAAGTTGCTCGCTTCATAATTAGGATTTGCGTTAAAAGTGTAAAATTCAATTCTATTAAGACTGTTTATACATTAAAAGTGACTTTATTTGTAAAACTTTAATAAACGTTATTCGCGCGCGCATGTGTGTGTGTGTGTGTGTGTGTGTGTGTGTGTGTGTGGTGTGTGGTGTGTGTGTGTGTGTGTGTGTGTGCGCGCGTGTTTGTAATTACTTACTAATCTGTTTTTCGTGTCCTGCATCTTTTCAATTCCACGACATATGCAATTGTAAAACAAAAAGAATAAACTTTAAGAATAAAAATATTTACTTATGTGTATAATTTTAAAATTTTAACGTCACTTCTATTATATATGTGTTCGTATTGTTGTACAGCAGACTGAGCGGCAGTCATTGCTGCGAGACACGCGTAAACGTTTACGCGTATTTTGTTTTAGCCTTAATTATTCTATTTATCCCTATAGTCTACTATAGGCCCCGGTCTCCCCTATATTAGAAGATTACACAAATATTATGTAAAAGATTAAATACAAGAAAAAGAAATTTCGATTTGTAAACAAACCGTGAAAGTTTTTTTTTCAGAAAATTAATATTTATGATATGTTATATTATATATTCATACAATCCGCATGACCCAGATTTTACCGGATCATGAGTTCTTTGAGGCCTACCATTTTGAGATACAGCGTAACGCGTCGCCAATTGTCATGCAACTGCAGATACGGTGCATATGCTGTTGTTTTGCCCGTCTTGGGCCGAGGATGTCATTTTTGCAGCGGTTAGAGCTCGATATCTTTGATAGGACATACGGCTCCATTGTCAGGGCGGCTGTGTACTCCGATGTTGGACAGCTCTCGCGGATTTCTGCGAGATCATCATACGCAAGAAAGAGGACCAAGTGGAAGCGTCAGGCCCTGCAAAGGCAAAGGGCTCTTTTTGCTCGGACCTCTCTGGAGTCTGATGACAATCATGTGTCAAAATGTAGATATAATGTATATATTAGGTGTACAACTTTGCTTCCGCCGTTTTTTTTCCGAAATTCGAGGCTTTATTGTAAAAAACTGGTTATACATTTATGATTCAAAGTATTGTCCATCGCTGGCCACTACTTTCTCCCATCTTTCGGGTAGCGTACGAATCCCGCATCGAAAAAACTGGTCATCTTTTGAGGCTATCCACGAATCGATCCAATTTTTTACTTCTTCATAAGACCGGAAGTGCTGGTCAGCCAGACCATGTGCCATCGAAACAAGTGATAGTCAGAGGGAGCAACATCTGGAGACTACGGCGGGTGGGGTAGGACTTCCCATTTCAACGTTTCCAAGTATGTCTTGACTACTTTCACAACATGGGGTCGAGCATTGTCATGCTGCAAAATCACTTTATCGTGACTCTCTCTTCTTCTTCTTCTTGTATTGCGGCCGTTTGTCTTTCAATGCTCGGCTCAAACGCATCAATTGCGTTCGATACCGATCACCTGTGATTGTTTCAGTCGGTTTTAACAGTTCATAATACACTACGCCGAGCTGGTCCCATCAAATACATGACCTTGGACGTCAAAATCACCGTTCTTGAAGCATTGAAACTCACAACACGTTCTTTCACTAATAGCGGCCTCATCATAAGTATTTGAGAGCATTCGATGAGCCTCAGCCGCAGATTTCTTCATATTGAAGCAAAAAATTAAAACCTCCCGCAAATGACGAGAATTTGGCTCGTAAACTGACATTTTCAATCGAGAATAACTTTATGATGCAGACACAAATCGACTAATGTTTCTATGAGGTTATGTTGACGCCCAAGTTTATTGTATGACGTCTATTTATTTCGACCACTTACACGCTAAAGCCATCTATAGGAAAACGGCGGAAGCAAAGTTGTACACCTAATATTAACATGATTTCATTTATTTGTTTTAGAATTTATGTTTTAGAACACATTATTTTTATATTACTTGTTGACTTATAAATTGTATCATTTTAACATTAAGAAACGTTAAATTCAATTTTACATAAAATTTAAATATCATAATCACATTATATTAAATTAACATTCGAATTTGTTAAAAAATTCAACACAAACTGTTAACACAGAACATGAGTTGATCGTTATCAACACAATTTTTTTTGTTACGTATATAAATACAATAATCTATAAAAATTTACAATAATCTATAAAGAGAATGATGAATAATGAGATTAAAAATATTCATATTAATATTTGTCAAATTAGTTGAGCGCGCAAAATGGTTTCCAAGACTATAACTACGAATCTTTTCGCCATAAAGAACAGAAAAATTTCGACGAACTTTTTTGAAAGTCAAATTGATCGAGATAAATTGAAGCATCGCTCTTGCTCAACTTTTTTTTTACGAAAATTCACGAAAGTGGATAAAAGAAGATGCGAGAGAGTGGATAAGAGAAGAAGAGAGAGAGAGTGAGGGGGAGAGAGAGAAAGAGAGAATTGAAGATCTATAGAGGCATGCGGTTAATGCTATTATCGGAATTAATGTTTCAACGTATCTGCGGGAAGCTATTCTCATTACGGACGGACTTACTATCATTAGGTAGAGAAAGAGGTAGAAGACAATAGGAAAGTAAGAGGCAGAAAGAGCGACTGTTTTAAGTAGTTCGCCCATTTTAACCGTCTCATCTACCAGATCCTTCTAGTTGACCCAGAATGCTTGCGCGTGTTTCGCACCAGGATGAACTCGGGGGGAAGTTAAATTTGTAATTTAAATCAATGTTAATTTTAGACACCGTACCACACCGTGCCAAGATTCATTGTCGACATTCGCAAAAAGACGCTTATCAGTGGGAAGACCTCGCGCGACTCTTAAGACGAGAGCGTTTAACTATATTGTTTTTTCCATAAGAGATTAAAAGAACTCTTACACGATAAATATTCTTTTTTTGTATACAATTCGTATTATACAATATCGCTGATGATTTAAAAATCGTATTGATTGTGAATTAATACAAAATTATCAAAACAAATTAATCTTCAATGAAATTTTGTGATTATATGAGAATAAATAAAAATATATAAAATTCTATCAATACATTTATTAAACAATTTATTAACTAATAAATAATAGAATTAATATATTTAATAAGAGAAGGAGTCTTCCTATTTACGATCAAAATGAATCTTGTTGCTTAATAATATTTATAATATAATA
>NW_017259544.1:772884-779150 GCF_001594045.1 Atta colombica | reverse complement strand
TATATATATATATATGTATAACAATCTTTATATAGTTATAATTATAATGTTTAGTGTTTACTTTTTTATTTTCAATCAAATTTTTATTGAATTTTTACAAAATAAGTTAAATTCTATTTTTTCCAACTTATTAAAAATATTTGCGATCCAAAATCTCTATTTACGAAATGGTACTTTTGTTGAAATTCGCATTTGCTATTCTTTTAACGATTCTATTTTTCTCGCTGACTGTGATCGCTGCGAAATGTCTTTTTTATCTGCAACGTTTAATATTTACAGTATGCTTCCTAACTATACTATACTATATATAGTCGTATGTATAGTGGCCTGAACGCTTACGTGTTACGCTTCCTTCTCGTTAGAGAAGCCATCGCTTCATGACACTCTGAGATTTACGACAGCTCTTATACACATGACTTAAACCTTTTCACGCGTACATAATCGATGCGCCTGTCTAATGTGATCGAAATACATTATCGATTTGTTATGAATTCATATTTATAACTTAATAAGATTATTTCAGCATGATACAATGCATAAAAAATATATTTATAGTCTTAGCTAAGGGAAAAAGACTTTTTCTTAGTCTTTTGAAAAATTATATCTATATAGTATATCTATTTACTACATATCTATATATTTATATTTATAAGTGCATGTATGTGTGTCTTGACAAAAAAATTAAGTTAATTATATAAGTTTTATAATTATGGAATGTACGTAATACTAATGAATAATGTGAAATGAAAAATAATAAATATACAGAAGTGAGAATTAATTCTCTCAGGTAGAAAAATGTTGATATATATATATACAATTATATAGTGTATGACAATATTAAATGTGAAAATAATAAATATAAAAAAAAACTTATAATTCTCTCAGAAAAGTTTTGATACATGATAAAATATAAAAATTTTTCTACCTAAATATTGATAATTATAAGAGATAATTATCTTAAATCTTTTTTATATTTTTTATTACACACATTCTATAATTATATAAAAAATTAAATATAGGTTATAATAATCACTAGAGTATATTTACAAATTTTACTTGCTCATTGAGAAAATATCTGGTTGGATTAATTGAAATTCTAGTTGAAGATGGCTGAATTAGAATTTTCTAATTAATTTTACTAGAATTCTAGTTGAGATAACCAGAATTCTTATTGATATAATCAGAATCTTCTGGTTTGCTCATTTTAATTAGAAATTTTTCTCAGTGTTGAATGAAAATTGAAGTGACATATTACAACATTCTTATGCGTTATATTAAGAAAATTATATAAATTACTTTCTTTGAAAGACTCAAATATTCATAATGGGATTGGTAAGCATTATTATTGTCATCTGCAAAATAAATATCAATCCGTTATTGACAACTTCGAATACATTGGTTTGAAGGGAAAGATACCAAATTGTAGCTTTCGTAAATCTACGGCGATTTCTCGTGCTCCTTCGCTGTCTCTTGTTTTTCCGAGAAACACAGATGAAGCGAAGATGTACGTAGATATATCTTAGAGTGTGTATCCAGTAGCTAAATGTTGATGTATATCTGGTTCGATCAATTATTGGATTCTTACGAGCGCCAACGGTTGTAGAATGAAAAGCTTGCTCTTGCCTTTCACACCAAGTTTCCCAATACGTTTCTAAACTCGAACGTAAAGTGTATTTCCGGCGATTACATGTTTCTTGTGTGATAATAAAATATTTGAAACTTTGTCTGTTGTCTTTGAATTTGTTATTTTATATTATTTATGTTATTCTACATATAATTTATTATTGCGATATTCAATTAATATACAGTTTGTCTCAAAAGTGTCTGAACTTTATTAAAAAATCCAGTCTTTTGTGTGACTTTTATGTTATTTGTTAAAATTTATTAAAATTTATTCAAAATACATTCTGTCTAAAGTAATATGTTCTTCATAACGATCATACAATTTCTAGAAATATCTTTAATAAATATTTTTTGAGAAATGGAGGAAATGATTTCAATCAAAACCTTCTTTGCCTTATGATTTCCGAACTCATGTTCTTTTTGCTTTATTTTCAACTTTAGAAAAAGAAAATAATCATAGGAAGCCATATGTTAGGTGAATGCGGCAGATGGAACATATTTTAAGCCCATTCCTTGTTCCGTTATGTTTCTCGACAAGTGTCAAAAAACGTACTCTCACTTTGGCTTCACAGAATAAATATTATAGCATAGAGAAATGCAATTCTACGGAATTAAAAATACAGTTTTATAAAAAATAATTCTGTACTATTTCAACTCTGTGTACACTATGCTATAGCTCGAGTTATATAATTCTTCAATTTCTACAGTTTCAGTAGAAAAAAAGTAAGAAACTTTTGAGACCTACTATGTAGATAACAAACGTAATCGATCCGTTGTTCAAATTAAACACCAGCAATATAGTAATACAATAGTGATGAACATAGAAAATAAATTTCAAAATCACTGATTCATTTCCTTCGTTTTAATTTACTAATTCACTGTTTATTAATTCATTTGAATTTTAGCTGACATATTTACTTTCATGTTCAATCACTCTTATATTTGCTCTGATACGATATAAATTTTTCATTGTAATCTAACTTACTCTTTAAATCTATCCACCTGTTGGCACAACACCTTCATTATTAGATGTAACAGAAATACATTGGCCTTATCTTTTAGTGAAAAAGTAATATAAATTGTTAATGGAAATTTTTCATTAAATGCTTCTCGTTGTAGATAGTGAAGTCTTTTCTGTATTGCGATATTAGTACTCTTCTGCAATATTGCGAAATTAGTACTCTTTGGTAAATCAGCCCTCGAGGCACAATTTGAAAGCACAAAGTACCAGGAAGCTTTATTTTATCGACAACTTTCGCGGTAGTAATAACGACGATATAAAAATATTGCAAAAGCCCGCGCTAAATTCGATTTAATACTTTTCACAATCCGATTTTTATGCCACCGCTGTTCTTTCTCTCGATTGAATTAGGAAAGGAACAATCGTCGCGTACGAATCATTCCTCTGCGTACGCTGTACTTAATTCAATTGCCGATATATACCAATATGCATGGCAAGCATACGAGCACGCATGTTTGTTCCCACAGGAGGTTTTCCTGCATACGTGTATGTATGCATGAGTATACCATGTTATGCGTAAGTACAAGAGAATATAGTCTCGTGGACATGCCCATACGCACGTTCATCATTATGATTGTAAAATGCAGCCGTCGGGGAAATGTAAATTGAAAATTGAATAATATCCATCTCCGTTGATCTCGATGCTGATTATTATTTAGTGCTTAATGCTATTATGTTAATTTTTAGTTTTGCGAATTTAAAAGAATTTCTCTGTTCTTCTTCTTGATTCATTCTGTTTATTTAAGAAATTGGAAAGAACGATTTTCAAGCATCTAAAAATTTAGACATTATAGATCTGATAATAGTTTTGTTGGACCATTAAAATAATTATGTAGAAAATTTAAACATGATACTACTAAAAGATTTGATATTCTAGCAATCTGCACTTCGAGCATATAATTTTATACCTATATAATTGTCAACTACTACAACAAAATTTTTTCTAGACAGATGTACATATATATTAGGTGTGGAAAAAAGTTCGTGGCGTTTTTTTAATGCCATCTAACGGGAAAAACGCCACGAACTTTTTCCCACACCTAATATGTATATATATATATATATATTTTTTTTTATATATATATATGTATATATTTGTAAGCTAAATTTATATATATTTTAGCAGAACTTTTCTTTCCGTGCGAATGTACTTTTTTTACTATTAAAAATAATCACGAAATATCAAAATAGCTTTTATACCACTTGTTTTATTATCATAAACAACATCAAAATTTTATTATATATATAATCCAATTTTTCAACAACATGACAATAATGTTACATATAATCTTGACATTCTAGCAACTCAAACTCTCAAACAAGTTTGACGAAAGTCTACGATTATTTTAATAGGCTAATTCTCACACAATTATTTTCAGATTTAGCTAAATTTTTAGCTATTGCAACAAAATCGTTCTTTTTGTGTACTTATTCATAAATTAAATGAATGACAAACTGGGAAAAATTGTTCAGGGATAATAAAATTATTTCTATGTAACAGGATTAAAACAATTTCAACCACCAAATTAATCATCTAATATTAGTATCAATTATAGATGTTAATATTAACCAGATTTATGTTTGGAAACTTATATTTATAGATCGACAATGTTTCATTGTGAATTCCTTCATTCAAAACGAGTAGACAGACGAAATGATTTTTCTCGGAAAAATACAACCCCCTTTGTCCCATCAGTTTCTTCAAAAGAACTCTTCAGTCCGTCGAGACTCTTTTCGACCGATGCAAAAAGGAAATTCACCGTTATGATTTATTGCAACGGCAAGACAAGAGAAAAAAAAGAGAGAGAGAATGCGAGGAGACATGCACAAGGACACGTACATTGTGCTGCAGCAGGTCACACATATAATAGTTGGCGCAGGGAATGCACAGGTGAGCCATGGTTCACATGGGAAATGAATGTTCTGTCGGGGTGTGAACATACGGAAAGAAAGCCGCTTCATCGACCAAAAGCTGCGCGCGACTGTGAAATAGTTAATAAAATTATGCCAAAATTTTATGCGAATTTCTTAAATCAACCATGACATTTTTTTTTTTTTCTTAGATTCACTCATCTTGAGCATAACAATTATTTATTAAAGTAATATTATTTATGTATTTTAAACTCAAAATTAAATTAAAGCTAAAAATTATGTATACACATACACACACACACACACACACACACACACACACACACACACACACACACACATACACACACGCGCGCGCGCGTGCCTCGCACACGCACACGCACGCACGCATGCACACACGCACGCACGCACGCACAGAGATAGATTAAGGGGGAAATAGAAAATATTGAATAGAAATATGGTAATATATATAATACAAGCTATATATATATGTAAAACACATGGAAAGAAATGATTAAGTAATTATTTATTATACAAGACAAATAAAAATTCTGTTTTGCCAAATTTATTTATCTAAAAATAAAAATAATTTTTGATGTAAAATAAAGAGTATATTACAATTATAATAAATTCATTCAAGTGATTATACTTTACAGTAAAGTAAATCATACTATTCTCAAGACTGAAAATAAAAAGTACTTTACAGCATGGCTCTACAACTATTGCTTATTTATCTTTTTTTTTTATTTATTTATTATATATAAATGTAATAAAATAAAGTTTACATTAGTAGGCGGCTGTTTCTATATGAACCTGCCAATTTCATGAAATTTACTAGAATTCTATCACTATTACTTTACATTTTTTTTCCAGAATGAAAAAAAAATTACATACAGAAAATACATATTATATGTAAATAATAATTAGTTATTTCAAGTATTTTAAGAGTTTATATCCACAAATCTATAAATTCATTATAGTGTAAATTAATTCATTAATTTATAGTATTTATACTGTATATTTAATTAGTTCATTAAGTATAAATTTATTCAGAATATATTTTGGATTTAGTGAGTTTAATGCAATCAAGATTATTAAATTAAAATAAATTCGACTTATTTATTATATAATGTTTGCTTCTTCGATAAATTTTAAGTATTCTTAAAAAAAATTAAGTTTTTATTTTGAGTACATATTATTATAATAAGTTTTTCTAAAATTTGTACTATGTGTATGTTTTAAAATAATTATTATAAAATATTCTTTATACATTTATATATTATATATACAGGATGTCTGATAAATTTTGACAAAGTGCTTGTGTGTAGAGTGGACTAAACTGAGTTCTGTACAAGTTCTGTATCATTTTGCAATGTTCGCAATAGAACAAAATATATTAATTACTAAATATATTAATTACTAAAAAGTTGTCGAATATTGCTTTTCAATAAATTTCTTCTTAAATATTGTTAATTTTACAGAAAAAATTCTGAAAAAGTTCTCAGATTTTTATGAGAACTTTATGAGAAGAAAATAAATAATTTTTATCTCTCGCTGTTTTTCTGTAAAATTGATAGTATTTGAGTAAAAAATTATTTGAAAATTAATATTCAACAATTTTTATCTTGTTAATTATTGCGAAAATTGCAAAATGATAGAGGACTTTTTGTCTCAATTTAGTCCGTTCTATCTATCTCACACAAGTGCTTTGTCAAAACTTACCAAACACCCTCTATATATACATATATAT
>NW_017259544.1:772466-772734 GCF_001594045.1 Atta colombica | reverse complement strand
TATATATATATATATGTGTGTGTGTGTATATATCAACTTTTAAATATATATACAGGGTCCCGAGTTTGGTGATGATGGCTCACGCGGATCGCGGAGAGTGAGAATAGCTTAGCGAGCCTCCATGTCATGACTTGATCTTAATGGGCGTACGCTTTGGCATTAATAGGCATTAACAGACGTGCTTATTTGATATCTTTAACGATTAGTATCTCATTAACTATTGCGAGTTACAAAATGGAGGAAGAAACTTTTCGATTCAGTTTAGTCC
>NW_017259544.1:751129-772366 GCF_001594045.1 Atta colombica | reverse complement strand
TATTTAACAGCTAACTGTTTAAAAAAAAATACATTCTTAGTTATGTTAACAAATGTAAGCAACATCTTTCTTACTTACAACGAATAGAAAAATTAACTATGGATAATACTTTTTACAATAAACAGTAGTTTAAGATGCTCATTAGCAAAATTATTAAATTACTTGTCAATTTAATTTATGATATGAAGTACTTCGTTTCAGTTTAGGATTATTTCAACAAATAATCAATGCACAGTTTGTTTTTGCGTGAACTTTAGTAATTGTATAAATTCACACAAAATATTATAATATTAGGACCAAGATCCAAGGTTTGAACGAATAAGATTTTTATTTTTTTACTTATTCGGCTATATAAACAATATTTTGAGAATTGTGAAAAAAGCATTAAAACTGAAAAGTAACTACTAAAAAGTAAATATAAAATATCAGAGGTCTGATTGAACCTTGCTGTGGTAATTAAGGGTTAATCACTTGCAGTGGTCTTGCGAGCATTCGCAGCTCACCCCAGCTATAAGAGGAATTCCACCTTGCTTAACTCTCCGTGGGTACGGTTCGCGAGTGCAGTAGATAGTGCAGTCAAAAATACACCCTCTAGATACTCGTAGAAAAGTCGGTGTTCCCAATCGACTTCCACAGACAGCTTTTTATTCTTCTTTCGCTATCAAGAGTGCGCTAACGATTGCGGGTTACGGTGGAGCCGGAAAAGAGTTGGGCAGAATAGTAAGGTGAGAGAACGAGGATGAAGCGAGGTTGTATCAGAATCTCGATTCTCTCCTGCTAACTTTGTATTCTTTACCTTCTGAGAGTCTTTCTCCTCCTCGTACTCTTCGCTTGGTTTCGTATTCCTTTTCTCTCTTCCTCGTTATCCTATCTCCCTGCTTGCTTCAGTTGTTATCTATTCAGAAGATTATAGTTCGATTGAGTCTGCAAGTAACTGATTTTGCGTTTTGTTCACTGGTTCTGCGGTTGTGCTTTCTTTCGAAACGAATCACAGTAAGTAATCTCATTCTTTGTTTAAGAAAAAAATATCATCATCTCGAAAATTATATAATAAAAAGTATTGTCTTTTTGAGCAATTAAATTTTCATTTTTTTAATTATCGATATAGGAACTTTATATACATTTTGAAATAATTTTTAAACTCACGCAACATGATATAATAATTTATAAACTGAGATACATATTACACATAATAATTTTTCATATTTTCAATCTAAAATAATTTTAATCAAATGGAGAAAGACAATTACGTTTTTTTGACAATATTGTGAGAAATAATTGAATATTTCATGAAATCTGAAATTTCATTTTATTGATTACAGAGAAAAAAAATTTAATCTAACATTTTTAGGAAATTTTGATAGGATTAATACATGAAAACTTAATATAAATAAATATAAAGTACATAATATATATGATTGAGATCAACTCATATAACACGTTGTGTATGATTCGTTGTTGTGATCTATCACGAAAGAACGTGATTCGGTAAGACGGGCAGTTTCTTCGAAAGACGAAATATAGCCACATAAATCGTTCTCCGACGTCGCTCGGACAATAAGAAATTCTGCTCCGCGCGCTAAACGTCGTCGCTCAACGACGATCGCACACCCTTCGGATTACTGTACATTCGTGGCGACGTAGTAGACATTCAACGAGGGTGAAGGCGTCTACGTATGGGGAAATATAATGGCAAACCGTGTGTATAATAGTTATTTATGTGTCGCGGAATGCGCTCGCAGTACGAGGTATCGGACGTCGATCCTGCGCATCGAGAGTGGATGCTCTAATATATCGATTCTCTCTCTCTCTCTCTCTCTCTCTCTCTCTCTCCCCCCCTCCTCTCTCATTCTCTCTACCAACATAAATGGCGAGATTTATCATTGATATATATTTATATACTGCTTGCACTTTGCTAGTCGTAAGTATCGCTGCCGCGAGATATCGATACTTACGTATTTTACATTATTGCCTTGGCAAGACAGCAAATTGATGAGATATTTTAGCAGTTTATCCGCTATTTTTTCTACATTTATTATAGGAACGTTGACAAAATATTTTTATAAAATATGCCAGGATATTTTATAATTATATTGTGTACTGTATCTCAAAAATAATTTTAATGTTGATTAAAGCTGATCATTATTTTGTTATCCCATCGCGAAGCATCGATAATCTTAAATTTTGTATTCATCATTGTGAAGAATAATCTCATTTATTGCGGAATTTATTAAAAATGATGAGCGTCGCCTGCCTCTTATCGGTAAAAGTGGATTGTACACCGCATCGTTAAAAAATTCATTAAAGATCGAATTGCGAGTGGAAAGTCTGTAAGTTTAATGACCATGCTTCGTATAATACTCGCTCAAAGAACTCTTTTGCTCTGTTGCAATGGAGTATAGGAAATCACATGGAATGTTAGCGAAGGCTACAAGGGGCTATGATTACAAGGGTATCCATAATACTCGATATGCCGCAGAATTTTTGCCTTTGCCACGATCAATATCGGAAATGTATCGGTACATGGACGATTCAATCATGCGAGTGTGAATACGCTTCCTCTTCGGTCGGCTTTTGTGCCAATTCTTTTTTGCGGCTAGTTCAAAAAGAGTATCGAACTTGCATCAATGCATGGGTAACTGTAACAACTGTTGAACAGTTGTTACCGCTGAACCTGGCTATGAGAAAGAATACCGGGAAATTGCGAGAGCAAATTTCAGTAACAATGGACAAAAAAATCGACGTACATGTAGTTGTTGTTTGTGCTCTATCACGATATGATAGTAAATTTCAAGATATTTATTTTATTTATTTTATTAAGAATTTTATAATATCTTAATGTAAAAATAATAAATTGAAAAGAAAATTATATTTTTTATTCATTTACAATTTTTAATAATTATTTTAGTAATAATTATTTCAAGAATAATTGTAATTGGATATTTTTATTTTACGAAATATTTAATACATATAATATATTAGAATATATATGTATGTATATACAGGGTTATTCTATTTTAAATAATGCAGAGATTATTAAGATTTCTTGAAAACTATGATAGATGTGGAAAAATTTTAAACAAAAGTTATATGGTTGGAAGGGGGACATAAAAATATTTATTTGATCTTGAGTGACGTCATCAACATCACTTCAAATTTTTTAATTTATGGAATCCTCTATTTTTTATATTTACATATTCTTGTAGCTTACCTTGAGAGCTTTTCACTACAATAAAATATTTTTGTATTAAGTACATTTGGAGTTATAAGGCTTAAAAGTTACGTTGGTATTAGCATTATTTAAAGTGTCTGACCGCCGATTAAAACTTCTTAAATATTGTTCAGCATCTTATCATGACTTGATAACATTTGTCAGATCAAAGCTATTGGAGATTATTTCACATGCGCAATATTATTACACATGCGCACTCGCACACACACATTGGAGAAAGGCAATCATTTTTATTTTTATACTGAATATTATAGGAAAAAGAAAGAGAGAGCTAAAGAGGGAGAGAGAAAGAAGAAATTTTCTAAATTAAATACTTTCTAAATTTATTTTACAATTCGTTTTATAATTATGTTTAATTTTGTTCTGTCAGTTATCTCAATAATATTCACTTGTGTCAAATATGTGATGGACTAAATTTTGAGTAGTGACAGGCACTAATTAGTAATTGAAAATATTTATCTATCTTTTGTAATATGAGAGCAAGTATATCGGATAACAACGCTAAGCGTGCAAAGTAATAAAAGAGCTGAAAGATCAATAATAAACGATTACTTGCTTCCAACTTGGCCTCGTGTGTCTACATTCTAGGATGAACTTTCCTATTCTCTTTTTGGATCCTTGCGTGGCCGACTCAAAGTACGCCGGCTCCTTGATTGCGGACATCTGAGTTTAAATTGATCCCAATGTTTACAGTCGTTGCAAACATGCCGGTTCATGGATCCTCTCCACTACGTTCGTTGATCTCGTCCCATTGATCTCTTCTTTCAGTCTTCTTCTTAAAGTGCCTGTAATTTTGTTCTGTTTGGCATTCCTTTAAAAACTTAATTTGATTCTTTTTATATGATATGTAAAAAAATAAAATAAAAACATCCATAGAAAGTTTTTCAATACAAAAACTCGGTATATTATTTTTAACATTTAACACTGTTTGCAAACGATGTTGAAAATTTGCTGTACTCTCTCATATCAATGTGAAATCTGAGACTTGAATGACCATGAATATCGGTCGTGACATCCGTCATCATAATTTGACCTCTCAATACATCAACAGGTATGAATAATAACAGACTTTATTAGCAGCTATGTACCTTCGAGATCAGGCTATACAACGCAAACAACGCATATCCGGAATTCGGACTTAAATTTGAATATCACCGTTTGAGTTGAAGTTTAACAGTTTCCATATACTTGATATTTTTCCTATTTAATTTCATTTAATATTGTTTTTTGACATTTAATTCTTTTTTAAAAAATTGTAATAAAGGGTATTTGATTGTTAGAGTTAGTGTTGATTAATTATAAATTTTTGGATAAGATATTTTTATATTACTATTACTATCCTGTCGGAAATTGACAATCGTAATAGAAATTGCAATTTTATTATATACCTGTTACTATTAACAGTTTTCTTATAGTTTCTCTAAAAAAAAAAAGTCGTCAGACATTTTTTACTCCTCTTCTGTCGGAGATTTCTTTTTAGAATCGGAGAAAAATCGATGCTGCAGTTTCTATACATTATCATTCTCCAAAAAAAAAGATCATCAAATTTAAAGTGACTAGCCGAAGATTTTTGCTGTTTATCAGAGATTCATCCGAAAAGAGTTTCCAGTAGAAAACCGAAGAAGTGGCAATTATAGTCAACATTAAGTAGAAAATCGATAATGAATCGATAAATGAATGGCATAAATGAGGAGCAATATCTTATATTTGGCTTAATATCTAACCCAGTTCTGTAAATTGCGCAAATTTGGCTTAGATATTTTTTACAGTATTTTAAGATACTTATTAGAATCATTATTGGACTGACGATTAATATTATCTGTGATATTATATCTAACTTGAATTTATAATTGTATTTTAAGTCCGACAAACTGAATCGGCACAATTTATAGAATTAAAAAATATTATATATTTGAAAAATTAAATATATGGAAAGAATAATTTTGCTAAAATATTTAAAAATGTAGCTAAATACAGATTTGAAAACGATATTATTGAATCGTCTAAAATCTAAATAATTACTTAGAAATCTCAATTTTATATTTTAATAATAAGCAATGTAATAAAAGGTTTGATATTCTAGTAATTAGTTTGAGCTTATAATTCTTTCCTATAATTATTTTGATGATTCAACTAAACTATTTCTAGCTAAACTTTTAAATATTTAGTAATCATTCATTCGGTATATGAATATTACATACTAAAATCTTATATTCGATTAAAACGAAAAATTCGTTTTAATTGAATATAAGATTTTTTATTTTATTTATCACTTTCACATATCGCACATTATGATAATTTTCAATTATTGTATCAAGGTATGTCGAAACCAGCGTTGTAAATGCAGGAAAGTATAGATATGTTGCAAATGCGCAACGGCAATTGACTTCTCTATGCATAACATTTTAAAACATGCCCTTAATGCTATAAGCAGCGGCACGAAGCTAACAGGTGTTGCGTTTTCTTTTGCACACCAGCGAACTTTGATACTTATCGTGGAAATTTATCGAGCACCACGTCAACATAATTTACGTCTGCTCGTTTTCCTTTCGAAAGTTACCGCTATGTAGTCATATATGCCTTCGAGTGCGGGAAATGATTACAGAAATATTCGCGTGTTCGCATTTGCCTGCGTCTTAATTCATATCGTCCGGAGTTAATATGTTAATCATTGAATGAAATTTGTGGAATGTTTTACATGATTGGAATAAAAGAGAGGCGAAAGAGAGAGAGAGAGAGAGAGAAAGAGAGAGAGAGGGGGGGGGGGAGAGAGAAAGAGAGAGAAATGAAAATTCAAAATACAATGGATTTAACGCGTGAATAAAAGTACTTAATATGAATTTTTAGAACATACAGTCTTGACCAAAAATATGAAGCATTGTTAAAAGCGTAAAATTGACATAAATATTTTATATCTAACGAAAAATAAATTTAAAAATAATTTTACTAGAAAATAATGTTTATTTTTATAACAATTCTATTTTCATAATTTCCCTTTGAATTTTATTACCGCCTTCTCCAAAAAAATTCAATAAATTGCGGGTGCTTTATACTTATGGCCAAGATTGTAGTTTACATTGCTTTCAGCACAAACGAGAAATACATGTATTGCTTAATCGAGAGATAGCGGGCGGAAAGGTTCGCGCAGTTACGTTTATTGTTAACAGGTTACGAGGGATAGGGAAGAGAAGGGTGGTAACCGAACTGTCGCGGTCTGTATAGACGGGTAAATTTGCGTGAAATTGTGCACTCGGATGTGATCACAAAGAGAGCAAAACGACATTTATTTCTATTGCACAATTCCGGGGCTGTATGTTGTGTACCTGTTATCGTGTTCTTTGGCCCTTATCTGTAGTGGCAACGAAGGTATCTCATCGTGTCTGCTTATAGCCATGACAATTCTGTGCCGTTGCAACACCGATGAATCGTGCAATTAATCTTCGATTCAGAACCCCTTTCCAGGTACGGCTACTTCGACAATTCAGGCTTCTATTCATGTAAAACGATGAATAAAACGATGATCATCGCAAAGCGTTTGGAGAAGTTCGCCGAATGTTTTGTTACGCTTCATTTTTTTGTTATCTGCTTCAGTCATCTTTTTCCACTTTATAAATAATTCCATAATTAAGATTTTAAAAAAATGAGATTCCTCAACAATAATTAAATAAAAAGTTCAAATGAGCAATAATCGGCACTGTAAGTGTTGCACTTAAATATAATTAAGATACGTCTAATAATAATTCACATATTATGATTATATTTTATACGTTTCGATTAACTTTTAGCCATTTTCAGCATGGAATAAACATAAATTATATTTCATCGCATATTACGCTACGTAGATCTCAATGGTCAATCTCCAACAATTTTCTCATAACCAGTTGATACGTTGGATAGTTTCATGGAATTAAGACCTTGAATGTAATTAAATTAATTACATCAAATAAATTTTTTTTTAAACTATAAAAATACTGAAATAGAGGTAAATAATTCCAGTTGAAAATTGATATTTTTCAGTTTTATGATATATCTTTTTGTAGATATAATATTTATAATGTATCTTTTATAATGAATCTTTTTAAAAATAGAATTGGAAAAAAAATATAATGAATCGTATAATGATTAACATTTAGGATCAACTTTCCTAAAATCTTCAATTATAACTCAATGTGTTCGGTTTTACATTGATTTACATTCAATTCATTTTATGAAAAATATAATATTTATAGAAGGAATTTTAAATTTTAAATTTTAAATTTTTTTTTAAATTATTTTTTTATTATATGTTAGACGGAAATATTACATAGTTTATTAATGATGAATATTATATTGCCATACATAATTAGAATATTATTTATAAAGATATGTGTTATTTGATCTACAATATACAGTAAAAAATTTTCGTTAATTTAACAAAGTGAAAATTATTTTCACGTGTAAATTAAAATGCTATCAATAGACTGCAACAAAGAATGGAAAGTAAAGGTTTAAATCTTTTTATAGATGTTGAAACCAACACTTGATGCATAACTACCAATCAATACTTTTCAATTAACGTAAATATCATGATGATTTTCGTTTAATTCCACTTTTATGAATGCATCTCTATGAAGTTAACATTCCACTCTTTTTAGAGTTTTGACATAATCGATGGGCTTCCTCCACAAAGAGAGTTTTAAAAAGTTTTTGATTTCAAAAAGAAGTCAGGCGATTCTTTTAGGTCAAGTGGAAATTTTTCAAGTTGCCGCGACTTAAATTATTTTCCCGAATATTAGGCATTTTATCAGAATAATCTCTCAAGAATTCTACCAAAAAATATATTATAAAAAAATTGATTCTGAGCGAAACGGACCGAAGTTATTAACCAATTTTCGCATATAATGAAAGTTGTCATTATTATTATTTTGTTATTATTATTTTTGTATCTTTGTATTTAATATTTACTGGGTAATGTATTAGAAACATCAATAATTTTTATAAATACATTAGAGTTCTATCAGCTGCAATACATTCATCAAGTATTTCAATATCTACAGAAAGGTTCAAATTTTATTCTCCTCGTTGCAATCAATTAATAATATTTTAATTTGCAACTTTGAAAAAATGGATTTCTAAGAAAAATGACATTTCTGCTTATTATAATTTGTTATACAAAGCATGTTTTTATCAATGCGTGTGCATGCGTGCATGCGTATGCGCGCGCGCGCGTGTGTGTGTGTGTGTGTGTGAGTGTATGTATGTAATAATATTCTTTCAAAGCGTATATTGTTACGAAACAATTACTGATCTTCGATGTAGCTAAGAATCGCAGTTGCGAATCTTATTCTTCGTTTGCAATTTATTTCTTCTTATGTTTATTGTTCCTTATTATTGTTCTTTTTATTACTATTTTCGTTAAATATAAAAAGTTTCAAATATTTTTTGTTTAAAAATTATATTTTAAAATTCAATAATAATTATATATTTATTGGTATCATATTGTATAGACATATTGTTTATTGTTGGATATGCTATATGTTATATTATATAATATCTTTGCAATATTCATAAATCTCTTTTGAATTTACATATTATTATTATTATTATTATTATGATGCGGGTTTTTGATTTTTTTTAGACCATTTATGTGGCGGAATGAGAGGGGGGTACTGTTACAAAGGAAGGGAACGATGCGGGTTCGAAGGATGAGGTAGGTGAAGTGGAATGAGGTACAGGTCGCTGTATGCTCGTCACGTCGAAATTTCGCCCACGTACCACTTTCCCGAAGTCTGCAACCGGGAAAAGGGAGAATGGCAGGGAAGAGCAGAACTGTCGAAGTTCGGTTTTATAAGGAGAGTCGCGTCTTAGTTGCTTGGAGTGAGGAGGAGAGCAGATGCCTCTTGAATATCTATATTTCACGATGCAGATGGAAAAATATTCACAGATGCACCTACGAGGCGGCGTGGAGAGGAGAGATGGTTTCATTTACATTATGGACTTCCTCCTTTTTGTTACTTGCATTTGTACTTCAACGAATACTCTTTTACCCTTCTTTCTTTTTTTCCTTATTTATGCCTCGATTTCTTCGTCTTGTCTCTTTCTTTGTCTAGCCGAGGTGCGTATAAGTTTATTTTTCTCATAATTGGATGAAATAACACAACGTGAATAAAATGCGCGGACATGATGTTGTTTTCCAAAGTATTTAATACAAATTTAAAAGTAATACAAAGAGAGAAGAAAGCTCGGAATCGCGTAAATGGATCGACAGGACAAAGTAATCCGAAGGAAAAAGAATTAAAACTAAACTGGCACTTATAGTCTTACATCATAAATAACATTAAGTGCTCGATAATGGACCAGTTAAATATTAAATAGGTCGTGATAATCAAAAAACAACGAAACATACAAACAGCTCCAGCTCTTTGGATATCGTAATATTATTGGCATAATTACCGCATGAGCGGCAAGTGATTTTATGACAAATTTATCAAAATCGTATAATGATCGGATTATAATTAGCAGTTTCGATGAAAACGGCTTTTCAGTGGATTGAGCAGCCTGTGGGCATCGCGCAGCTAATAAAAATCAATAATCGAGTAAACTCCAGGGATACAATAATCAGTAGGACACAGTTTCCATTATGTCACATATAAATATACTTTTGTTATCGTTGAAGTACATTATCATCTTTCGTCGATTTTACAATTTTTATAATGGTTTGTCCTTCTTAAAATATTAATTTAGCGATTTACTTTTTATTATTTTGCAATTTATGACTGTAATACATATTTAAAATTTAATTTTAACCGTCATTTATATATATTAGAGATTTGGAAAGAATCATTCTAGATGAGTTGTAAAATTTAATACGTTGACTCTTTCTTTCCTGCTACTTTTAATATTATATGACGTTTGTGTACCGAAATTCTACGTTGCATCAATTTAGAAACTTTGTAGTAATGTATGCAGACATTCGCATTGAATAGGTTCCAGTCGACGTAATTATTTATCGAATATGCGATGAATGCAAATATGCTGCATTTACGTGTCGAGTTTTACTGCATTGTCATTTACAATTAGAACGTCGTTAACATATATTCACAGCGGTTGTATTGTATTGCGTTTGAACATATCGCTTGAGTCCGCTATTACATGGAAAGAACGATTTTGCTAAAATATTTAAAAATTTAACTAAATCGGAAAATAATTTTATTGGGCTACTCAAAATAATTATATAGGACGCTCAAACTGTCTTATCACATCACACAAAGAATGAATTTTTAAAGAAATGCAAATATGCTTTAAGCTGAGAATATTTTATGCTTAGAATAGCGCCAAGATTAAATAATCTTTGATTAAGAATAAATTATTTAAAAAAAAAGAAAATGTTATTCTTAGTTCAAAACAAATTTTACTTCAATGAAAGAATAAATTTGTACTCGTTCAATATTTAACATGCTTCATTTTTTCTTCAATAATATCTTTCATCAACTTATTTCAAACCAATATGCTTCCCAGTACAACATCAAGATGACGCATGCTATAGTAAGTGATGATAGTTTTGTAAATGAAGTATTACATTTATGGGGCATGCCTCCTAATGTGCATGGAATACAAGCTCTCAAGAAAAAAATTATCAAAACTTGGATTCAATTTTTTCTTATATCCTCTACTAATGTGACTCAAAAGTAAGTAAAATATTGAAACCGTTCTACCAATATCTCCATTAGCTATATTGCAAATAAAGTAAACAGATAGTCAACCTCGTCACAATGATAGAGAACGCTGGCTGCACACACAGGCAGATCCGTCGTGGTCATTCATTGCTAAAATTCGTGTATAAGCAACCGCCTCTTCGTCGCGTCACAGTGACAAAATCGGCCGGCTGTTTGCATCTACATTTGCAATATAACTGACATAAATATTAGGACGAGAATATTTCATCCACTCTTAAAGATTGAACCACATTTGGAAGTATGTTCCACAAATGCAACAGTTTCGACGTTATAAAAAAGGATTTTTTATAACGTCGACACGAAAGACAAGGGACGTCCAGGCCAGCTGAAAAAGTTTCAAGATGAGGAAATGGAAGCTTTACTCGATCAAGACTCGAGTCAAACATAAGAAAAACTTATAGAATCATTAAATGTTGATCGATCAACGATTTCCAGACATTTGAAGGCCATTGGAATGATTCAAAAGCAAAGAAATTGGGTGTCATACAAGTTGAAGCCGAGAGACATCGAAAAGCACAAAATGATCTGTGAATTGTTGCTTCAAAGGCACAGAAGAAAAAGTTTTTTGCATCGTGTCGTGACGGGATGAAAAATAGATACGCTACGATAACCGAAAATGCAAAAAATCATGGTACAGGCGAACCATCAACATCGACGACAAAGCCGAATATTCATAGTGCCATGCACTATGTATTTGGTGGGAAGCTCATGCTCTGTATTTGGTGGGATCAGCTGATGTAGTATATTAGCTGCTCCAACTCAACGAAATCATCATTGGAGAACGTTCAACAACAATTGATGCAATTGAGCTGAGCATTGAAGCAAAAACGGTCAGATTACGCGAAAGACACGACAAAATGATTTTCCAGCACGACAACGCTCGACCTTCTGTGCGAAACCGATCAAGGAAACATTAGAAGCGCTTAACTGAGATGTCTCTATCACACCCGTCGTATTCTCCAGAATTGCTCTTTTCGATTACCACTTATTTCGATCGATGACTCATAGCCTATCTGAGCAGCGCTTCCATTCTTATGAAGATATCAAAAAATAGATCGATTCATGGATAGCCTCGAAAGATGTGTCGTTTTTTCGACGTGAAATCCATTTATTACCAGAAAGATGGGAAAAAGTAATGGCTAGCGATGGACAATATTTTGAATGATCAATTTGTAGCCATTTTTTCACAATAAAGCCGTATTTTTATCAAAAAATCCCTTAAAATTAATGCACACTCTCAATATAAATAAAAGCTAGTATAATAAAATTAAGTGCTTTTTATATGCTTTCAAGAGCACAAAATTAATATATTTATAGCGATTTAGAAGATATACACGTCAATAAAGTTCGACACATATATCATTGGCACAAAAATAAAATTTAAAATACAGATAGGGAATTAATTTCAAATATTTCTTTATTTATGTGCTCTCGAAATATGCACAACGAGATTTTGGTGCTCGTTCCCATTAAACTCTTTATCCAAAATATCTATATGTACTCACTATCTTCTTGTAAAAGTAAAATACCAGAGAAAACAGAAATAGTGAATTTATTGTAGCCTTGAAATATTCTTCTATTTATGTGCGTTCTCAATAATTATTTTGATGAGCAAAAATATTGTCCAACAAAATTATTTTTTATATCTAGCTAAATTTTTAGATATTTTAGCAAAATAGTTCTTTCCATGTAAATACGTTTTTTTTTTAGTAATTTTTAGTAATTCGTATCTTATTAATCTGTGAATTCAACAAATTTAGTACGTAGAGATCAGCAATAAAATATAATTGGCTAAATATCATCTCATAAATATTAACGAATCATTCAGCGATTCATTAATTTTACGTAACATTATATTTTAAACGCAACTGGTGCACCAACATAATTGCAATGCCGAGTGGATGGAGCTAGGAACTGTGCGAATAACTTCAGTCTCGATAACCCCGTTACCTAACCGGCCGATTCCATTATGCTGGGAATTACTATTATTCGCGCCGCTGTTGCCACACTGACCGGATGGCCGACAGTTTCGCGAGGGAGCAAAACGACATGCCTCGTTTGTCTCGAAAATATACGTTTGGTCACGTAATTCGTCCTTTTGACGTAGCCTGTCACGCGATCCGACCGCACGAGCGTGCGTTTCACACCGAAATCCAGGCGAAATATTATTCACCGCCATAATAATTCCACTTGGCAATGATATTACACACGACGGGCGACAATCGCATGGTGGTTGTAGCTTCGTGACAATGACAGGTCGTACTCGAATATCGCGCTGGTTGTAAAAGATTTGAAAACTTGCTGATCTTGCCATCTTAATTCAATCTGATTTGTTTTTACCATATATCCTGACACTATGCTCCGCGACTGTTATCGAAAAAAAAGAAAAAGGAAAGAAAGAGAGAGAGAGAGAGAGAGAGAGAGAGAGAGAGAGAGAGAGAAAGGGAGGGAAAGGAAGTAGAAAGAAAAATTGTTTTGCTTTGAATTATTTAATTGTCAGAATTTAACTAGAAATGGGAAATAATTTTGTTGATAATAATTTAGTAAATAATTTTAAATTAAATTAATTATAAAAGAAAATATGTAAGACGCTTAAGCTGATTGCTAAAATATCACAATTTTTGGTAATGCTGATTCTCATACTTGAGTTTTGTACATAATTATATTTTGATCCAATAAAATTATTTTCGAATTTGTATCTGACTAAACTTTTTAGATTTGTCTAGCTAAATTTTTAAATATTTTGGCAAAAATATATAAAAGTTCTTTTTGTGCAACGGTATTTATAAATTTTTTTCTAGATATTTTTATTTAAATTCGATATAACGTATTGTTATAATGTAAAAGAAAAGTTTTACGCTCATTTAACATTATTATTCATTAACGCAATAGCAAGCCTTGTATTAGCAAGAATTAATTATTCGCAGCGCGTGTATGGTGAAGATGGCACTTGTTGTGTATTACTCTTGGCATAGATAATTGCGATTCGCAATTAACGCTGTAGCCAAATTTGTTTAAAATGGATTATGATTAACGGGCGTCAGCATTCGCAAATCGGTCGATGTCTTTCACGAAACTCGCACGAAAGTTCTCTGTGAGTTTAAACACTGGCAAGTTGAGCGGAAGAGAGAAGATATTACTCTCTGGTTGTGATGTTATATGTCTCTGGACGACTGTCAAATGCATAATGCGCTCACAAGTGCACACCTGGTACGACTGTTAATGCATTACACTTTGGAATGAAGCACAGTTCTTGTCTAATTCAAATGTCAAATTCCTTATCTACTTTAATACGATAATTGATATTCCGTTCTATTTATGTAATTTTTTAATAAACTTAAGATATTGTTATATAGCAAGTGTTATTGTATATAAATCATAATGAACAATTTTTTAATACTTTTAGATTAATAAATTTGTATAAATTTTAAAATGTAATTTTGATATAATAAATTCAAACATATGTCACGCAATAGTGGAAGAGATAATATTTACGAAATTTTTATTAGAAAAAAAATTATGTGGTTATTTCAAATTTATTTTATCGAAAATTGAACATACACGCGAGTTCAGTTAATATATGAACAAAATAAATATGATAGAAGGAATGTCAGGAAGAAAAATGCAGTATGGCAAAATGAGAGATACACCGAATATGGTTGACAACGTAACCCTCTGTGAGATATCGTAGAGACAATTCAGACAGACAGATACTCTTGATCATGGTACCTTTTGATCGTAGTCGATGTTTACTCCATTTATTGGACGAAGAGATTGTAAAGCTGAGTCAAACGAAAGCTCTGAAATGGTACTGTTGATAATAAAAAAATGTTTGATATTTGTCGATAAACCAGTTGTCGTTATTATAGGATGCAAAAGTTAAACGTTGATTTACGCGAAACAAATTTTTTTTAATTTTTGCGTCACATGACTATTACATACCATGTAATACGTCACAATTCATTTAACAATACGTCATTGTGCATAATTTTTTATTTATAATCAATTTCCTTACATTATACATTACATATAGTTTGGTGTCTTTATGATGTCACAATTGTAATAAAGAATAGTACATTTTGGATATAAAATCAACATTCTTTTCAAGATATTGTCTAGCCATACAATTATATCCATTTGCCGGATGCAGACTGTTAACTTTGGCTGCCGTCCATTACAAGTCTATTAAATTTATTGCCATGGGCAATTTTCACTTCTTTCCAATGTATTTCAGTTATTATCGAGCTGTCAGTGTCTAGAACGGAAATGCTGAATTAAAAAGAATCCATCCTTTGCTAATTAATTAATTGAAACAAATGTGCTGTTATTACTTAAAAATCAGATAAACGGTCTAAAATACCGATAATTTAATATGACTAATTTTATTGAAATTTACGTAATTATTTTACTTTTCAGAGAGAGAGAGAGAGAGAGAGAGAGAGAGAGAGAGAGAGAGAGAGAGATATCTTTATTTTTCTTAAACAACTTTAATATTCTCTTATAATGAAATATAATATAGAATGAAAACATTTAATAACTTTATTATTACAATCGACAAATCAATTAGAGAGGCGTGAAAATTCATTTCGATAAAAACTTTGTTCGCGGCAAGTGCAAATGGACTTCGCACAATCGATCTGTAGAGTATCACCTTCCAATTGTATTCAGAATTATTACGTGTACATATTTATACATATTTTATACATATTTTATATATTCAAATTGAATATTGATCTGATTGTGAGTCTTAATCAATGCGACATATTAATGCTGAGCAATTGCTATAGGATAACTCCGGTATATATGCCGCATCTATCAAAAACTTAATTTATTAAGTATTTTTTATTAAGTTTATAATAAATGAACTATATCAGTAAAAACTTTGTACTGTCTATTATAAAAAAATATTTGAAATCCAAAATATTTTTCATATTAGAAAATAAACTTCTTAAAATCCTTGCCTTTTTTCCATGTATCCCAAGGATGAGATATATGGCTATTCATAGGGAGAGAGAGGGAATGTTCATGAAAAATTTACAAATAAAATGTACATATAAAAATAAAATGTATAATAACACAATTTGTATGTTTATAAAGTTGTATTAAGGAATAAGAATGATAAATATGTATATGAAGTAATAAATAATAATTACAATCTTCTTACATATATTATAAGTGTTATGACATGAGGTATATTTCATATAATGCGTTTCAATTATTGCACTTAGTACTTATACACTGAATTCAATCTGTGCACTTTATATGCTTTGAGTATGAATCTCGTTCGCTAAAAATTCTGTATATCCCAAACAGGTGGGATATATAAAACAATAAACTAAAGAATACGAAAGCAAAGCACTTGTATTTTGCTACAACTTTACTATTTCCACTACATATATGTGTTATATATCACGAAATAACCTAAATCTTTTACACGCCCTACATTAATCATTTAATGTAGATTATAATTTATGATGACGTTATTTATTACAGTGACACAAATCGATTCAACTCACAATAATTTTTTTTAATATTAACTGAAGAAGCTGAAATCGTAATGCTATAATAATATAAGAGGCATATAATAAAATAGTTGCGGGAAAATTACTCCTACTCCAACTGCGTTACTTTTCTTTTATAACTGTAACAGTAACATAATTACATTTTTTTTATAACGATAACGAATTTTACAGTTACTTTTATCGTTACTTTTCACATGATTGGACACAGTTCGTTTGGATAGAAGCCACTCATAACGCTTGAGACTAGAAAGCCTCTAGGCATTCGTTCGCTGTGATTCGTGGTCATCGATTTTAAAAAAGTAACGAAAAAGTAACTTTCTCAAGTAATGGTAATGATAATGAGTTACTTTAAAAAATCGGTAACTAGTAATGGTAACTTGTTACTTTTTCTACTCGGCAACGAATAATTGTAATTACTTGTTACTTTTAAAACATAACTTTTCATCCCCTGCAAATGAAGTATTATAATTTTTGTGTTTTAATGCATTTTGTTTTTGAATTATATTTTTCGTAATAGCTCTTATAGCTCTTTTGGAAAATATAAAAAAGAAATATAGAGAAATATATATATAAAAAAATATATATTCCCAGAATATTTCATAATTTATCTTCTTTGCAGAATATGTGTACTGTTATTTTCCTGAAAAGAGGATAAAATAAAAAGAATAATAAAAAGAAAGCAACATGTTTTTTTCAGTTCTGTAGAAATCAAGAATCAACAGCCAATTCTGAACTTCAGTTATTAAATTTTAAAATACTTTGTGATTTACCCACTTTCGACAGTAGGTACGATGTTAAACGCGACATTGATTATATTCGTGAAACAGTGTTAGAAAGTTTTGAAATTTGCGAATTTTTTTACTGCGACTGGTTCGACATTCATTTGAGAATTCGAAGACTTGGCATTGATAGCTGAACATCAAATTTTTGAATAGATATTTATTAAAAAAGACAGTTAATAATTAAACTTTAAGTTGTTTACAATACTTAACGTATTTATACATCAATATGCATTTTTCATGCAAAATATATGTAAAATAATGTGCATTATATACACAAAATATATATCAAAATATGTTTTTAAAAAATTCTTTCTTTACAATATTTATTTATGTTGTTACGTTAATGTTATTCATCTCTGAAACTGAATAAATACATTTTTAGCTGTATTTTTTATTATTTTGGTTATACAAATGAATAGATAATAATTAATATCTATTATATAATTGACACAGTAATTTTGAAAATTTACGTTACACTTACGTTATATTTACAACATTACAAATTATACATAATAAAGTTTAAATCATAATTCTTAAAGTAAAATATTTAAAAAATTATACTTTAAGTCATAATAAACAACAAATATTTCCTCAAGATTGTAGATTATAAATTTATGACATTTATCTGAGAAAATTATTTTGTATGAAGAAATTGAATATTTTACGTCGGAATTTGTATTACAAATGTGTCAAATATTGAATAATACTGGTAAAGAACCATTTGTACAATATAAAATAGATACATATAATTGTGTAAAATATGTAAAATATTTGAAAACGTACAAAAAAAAGATGCAAGCATACAAAATATACAAATATGAATAACACGCAAATATGTACATATAAATATAATTTTTAGGATAATATTTTTCAATAAGAATGTTCATTTTGATCTTATTTTTCAATCTGTTAAAAAATATACCATAAGAATCCAATGTTTATTAGGGTAATTCCGACAAATACGCCGCGCTGGGATTTATGTCGTAAAAGACAGAAAAAATAATAATGAATTACTTCCATTCCTAGATTATTTAAATCATATATTTGAATATAAGTAATATGTTTACCCTTAATATGTTAACCCTTAACTGGTGTAAGTTCATCGGATTCATAATATACACTATTTACAACTTAACTTTTTTTTTATGTCGCTAATTAAGAATTATATGTAATGCGCTCTTCAAAAGTGATTACAAAAACGTGATTTTGTTATGACTATAAATGAATTAAATAAACATTACCCTATCAATTACCAAGAAACTAACTTATAAGTTTATAAAAAATCATCCAAACTCAAAAAGGATGATTTTAATACAATTAATAAATTTTAATCTACAATTAAGATTAATAATAATTAGAGAATAATTATAATTATACAAGAATAATTATAATTAGATTAATCTACAATTAAATAAAAGAATGGTTTAGAAAAATAGTTACAATTTTAAAAAAATGGCTTTTTTAAGGAATGTGAAACGAAAATGACAAAAATGTTATTTGCCCTATCTTACTTAATTTCTTTTTTTTTTATTTGATCATGTTAAGATATATTGTATTTGCAGAAAATATTTGATTAGTCAATAATTTTCTATTATCAAGCTGAAGAATAATTTTCATTTTTTCTTTGGAAAACTTAATTTTTTAGATTGTGTCACTTTTGAATCAAAGGAGTGATATGTAAATATAATAGTATCCAACTTTAATCATATAACTGTATAGTTTAAGTATGACAATACCATAAATAACCATAATATTTCTTAAAGAGGCACAATACATTAAATTCGAAACGTAGTGAGTTTGGATAAATCAGGCGTGCAGTAACGGTCATGTTTCTGTCGCTTACTTATCACGAAGATGACATGTCGCTACAATGATTTAATTGATGAATTAATTATACCGAAGGCTGTCTCATTTAGATTGGACGTGAAATTAATTGCTGATTTCAAAATGCTCTTTGTCGATAGTGATTTATCATTACGAAATGTACACTTGATTTCTAAAATGACAGATGATATAACAAGACAAAGTTCCTTACACTCCTTTCCTTCATTAAGAAAATGAAAAATATTGCATCTATTAGTATTTTGCAATACAAAATAAAAGTGGACTTTTGAGGGGAGATTAAAAATTGCGCGTAGAACTGTACATGAATTTTATTTATTTTATTTTATTTTTTAAATTCTTCTTTCATTTTGATTTTAAATATATGATATTATAATGGAATTAAATATTTAAGTCTATTATAATATCTTACAATTAAATATTTAAAAAAGTTAAGAAATTAAAAATTAAAATTGTGATGTTATCAAATATTTTTGTTAAGGAATCATCGATATTAATTTGCTAAAAAAATCTATAAAAAGAAGTAATGTTTAAGACAATTGTTACTTGAAGTTTCTATACAATCGTATTTTAGAGACTGAAAAGAAAATAAGAATTAGAAAATGTCTCTAAGTGTTTGGAATTGCAGTTCCTCCATAACGATTTATCCCTCCTATATAAAATCAAAGGGAATAGAATTTTCTGTACAATATGTTACGAATATCGCTGTTTATATGTATAAATATAAAAATTCATGTTATACTATTCATATAGTGTCATAACAATAGCAGAGAAGAAATATGACTGATAGGAGTAGATTTGAACGAAGCAAACGGAACACCTTAAAACATTTCAAGTCGCGACTGTCACGAACTACGCTACGAGTTCTCATAAAGTCATACAAAAACGTAAAATAGTAAAACGCAAGCAATAAGGAAATCGTAATTGGATTTGCTATTGGTCTTACGGTCTTTATTGTGATTGGTCAATTTGCTTACTGCTTATGTATCATTACCTTACGTTTTTGTATGTGCCATAAGTTTCAGTTCCTTTGCGACTCGTAAATACACATGATAAGATTATTGCGTTTAATTGTTGATAAGCGTCAGACACGATCTACATATTATTAAAAGATTTATAACGCATAAGGATAAGGATTCTCTACATTGCATTTGTAATCGCTTTCGACAATACAAATACACAGTTTTTTAAATATCTTTTATAAGTTAACTAAGTTATAAGACGCAAGTTATAGGACGCAATCTATAACTTGTATACAGTACATGTATACAGTATAATCTAGATTATCTGTCACGATTATTTTAATCTTCCGGATTTTCTGACATGATTTCCAGTAAGAGACACAGATGACAGAGTATAACACAGTAAATCATTACATCCTTGTTGTTTGCTAATGTTAAACAAAGATGACATGATCACTGTATCGCTTGCTGGAAAGCACCATACTCATTATCCAGTTCTTGTGATGAGTTTCGCGCATTCTTACTGATTGAAATGCGAAATCTTGAGAAATTGCTTTATAAGAGTTTTTTTATAAGAGGGAGTTATAAAAGTTAAGAGTGATAGTCTATTTGAAACTTAAATTTTGATAATTTAAAAGAAGAGCTTATTAGGTTTTTAATTTTATTTTGATTAACATAATTGTTAAAAATTTTTAACTTTTGTTTTTCAATTTTTATTATATTTTCAAAAATAGAGATATATCTTATTTATATAAATAAATTAGTAACATAAGAAACGCTTAATTTTTCATTTTTACAACGCGTTCAAACTACTTTAAGGTAATTCAAGACTGCCTCTCCCTTCTCCCGCCAGAAGGATGCTTTTGAACATAAAGAGTACTTTTCTAAAATATATATACATGTCGTTATGATATTTGTTTTGATATAATCATTGTATACCAATATCTGTAGTAACTACTAGCACAATAGAATACAAATACAAATACAAATTTTATTACACAGTAATTTATGAGCTTGTGAAGAAAAAATGTTCAAAGCTATCCTCTTTCCTCTACATATTCGATATGGGTTGAATTTCATTCCTTGTTGTCATTTGTACGAAAAAGTGCATTAAATGAAACTGACATAAATAATGTATAATATGTGATTTTAACAAATAATTATATTTTAATGTATAATTAC
>NW_017259544.1:748289-751029 GCF_001594045.1 Atta colombica | reverse complement strand
TATATATATATTTATATATATTAGGTTAGGAAAAAGTTCGTGGCGTTTTTCCCGTTAGATGGCATTAAAAAAACGCCACAAACTTTTTCCCATACCTAATATATATATATATAGATAGTAATTTCATTTTCTATTTGTACAAAGTTTAGAGAAAACGAACAACGCTGAATACATTCACCAATATTATAGTTTCCTTCCTTGTAATGATAGAGAGTAATTGAACCTAAGCACCATGAATTGCATTGATATTGCTACCTGTAAAAGCTGAAACTGCTTATTTATTACTGGCTCATAACGCCACATCTCCGATACAATCTCGGGCCGAATGCGAGAAGAAAAAGCTATATGCGCTAGATACAGTTACGTAGAAGATCTACGTGCTTACGGCGCGTTAAACTTTCAATAGTTCGACTACTTTTACTATTGAGAAAGGTGAATGGATCCAGCTTCTCCATAGCGAAAGACGAGGTAGAATTTGCTGGCTTTACGCGCCTCGCTGGTCACTTAAGCGGAAGATATCTGCCACGGAATTTTCGTTTTGAATACATAGCGACTCCTTCAACTTTTAGATCTAACCGGCTTCTACATAGGCAATAAGATCATACGCGGAATCAGGTTTTACGACACTTTCCGAAAGAAGTCAAGAAAAGTTGTACGTACATGGGATTCCGTGCGTTGACGATGTCCATTAAAAATTTTTGGTGGATCAAAATATATGACACGGGAAAGACAAGTGCACCGAAACTATTTTAAGAGAATAATCTATTTGACATAGACATTTAGAATTAAAGGATCGAATATTAATATCGATATATTAATGACATTTAAAGTTTGCGCTATTAATAAACCAAGTCGTGTCCATGCCATGTTTATAGTTTGTTGGATATAATCACTACATTACGTATTTCAGGCGAGCTATTATATGTACGTACACGCACACACACGCACACACATGCACGCATATACAGGGTGTATCCTAAGTACGATAAAAGATTTTAAGGGATGATTGCTCATACAAATTCAAGAGTAAAACTTCATATAACGATTTGTCAAAAACAACTTAATTTTAAAGATACAAGGTGTTATGTAAAGTTGAAAAAAAAATTTTATTTTTTCCGAAAATTTTAAAAATCGTTCGATTTATTTTGATGTAACTTGATATTTGAAGGACATGAAAGCTTATCTTTTGGGACTATACATCATTTTTTTATTCAATCAGTATCATAAGGATAAGCAAGACCCCTTTTTTTATAAAAAAACTAGTCATTAATTTTTTGAATTTTTAAAATTTTTTATGATAAATGGGATAAATACGTAGAAAAAAACTTCTTTAATATAGAATAAGCCATTTCGAGAAAAAAAAATAAATTAAAATTTGTAGACTGCAAATGAACAAAATTTTATTTGATTATCAGCTATAATAAAAGCAAAAAATTAAATTCTAAAGCAAATGTTGAAAATGTGAATTGCGAATTCTAATTTTTTTTTTCCTGAAAATGATTTATTTTATCGAAAATGTTAAAGAGAGCTTTTTTTCTGCAGATTTATCATAAAAAAGGGAATTTTGTTTATCCTTAAGTCCGCCCCTGATTGAATAAAAAGATAATGTATATATTATCTTTCTATGATAAGTATACATAATGTTTACATAATCTCAAAAGATAAACTTTCATGCCCATTAATCATACATTTACCAAACTACACCAATACAACTTGAATTTTTGAAATTTTTGAAAAAAACGAAATTTTTTTTCAGCTTTGACACCTTAAATCTTTAAAATTAAGCCGTTTTCGACAAATCGTTTTATGAAGTTTTAGTTTTGAATTTGCGTGAGCAATCATCTCTCAAAAATCTTTTTTAGTGTACATTGAATACACCCTTTGTATATAGAAGAAAGCCCCCTATTATGAGATAGGCTCTAATTATAAAGCGACGTTTCTGCTAAACTAATAAATGCTATCTGTTCCATCAAGAATTTATTGCTCTTAGATTGAAAAATATTTAATGGAAAATTCATTATTAAATCGTGTCTATAGTCATTGTAAAAAAAAGATTTTAGAATTTGGTTGTTTTCAAGTTTTGAGATGAGTCTTTAAATCTCGTTTATTATTTAATAAATAAATATTTGGCAGTAAATTCTTTATGCAGTAAAGTAAGATCGTATTAATAGAAAAACATAGGGTATGTTGGATTGTTTAATTATAGAAGTTAGAGTTGATGACGTAAAACTGTGGAACTCATAATGTGGGATACTCAGACTTCTAATACAAAGTAACATATGCTCCTATGTCTGAGTGACAATCGTTGCTATAGTATGAATATTATTGTACAGTAATAAAAAGGATAAAACCAGAATGAACATCGAGTGCCTGTTTCTGCTTAGTTTCAACTATCTGAAGATGAGTCCTGAATACAATATATCGCATGCTGATTTTGCGTACATATTGGCTGTGTTTGTACTTTAAAAACGTTAAATAAAGTTTTTTAATTGTAATACTAATGTTTTTTTTCAATTTAATTGTAATACTTTTTTATCGATTTCTCGGGGTTATTACAATATGAGCATAATTTTTTGACTTTGCGACTTGATCACTTTTTACATTCTTTTTACATTTCTTTAATTTTCAAAAAAAAGTATTTGAATTAAAATTTATATAACGGTATCTTAAAGCTTATTAAATTCCTTTTAGAGTGATCTATTATTTGTTTAAATTCTGCTCACTTCCAGTATTTATCCAA
>NW_017259544.1:747579-748189 GCF_001594045.1 Atta colombica | reverse complement strand
ATATATATATATGTATATAATATCACAGATTTTTTAATAAGCTTTCGGCAAATACGCGTGGCATGAAATGATTGATTCTTGAAATGTAATCCACTTCAGAGGCAAACGTCACGATTTATTTGAAATATCAACCGCGAGTTTCCATTATGAAATCGTTTACTCTTGCATAGGAGTTGGTTAACGATACAAACAGCCAAGTAGATATTCCGGGCAAATCAAATGTAAACCATTCTTATGCATATATTCGTCTTCACTCGCTTCATAATCCGTCAGATTTAATTTACTATCACCAGCTTGAGTGAAATGGCGCGTATGTACGATATCTATATATTATTCTTGCCTGAGATTGTATTAGGTTATTCCAAAATGTTCTTTTTGTTTTTTTTTTTATTTCATATATACGCAATTTATTGAAGAGTATTGCGTTGAATCAAAATTCATAGCGCTATTTCACAGTGTATAATATATTTATATATTTAAAAAAAATTTAATTATACCATTCAAGAACAAAGTTACAGCTTTAAGAATTTATTTTTTGAATTGCAGTAAAATGATTTTTAATAAGTTATGAGCATTTAAAGTCAAAATGCTAAATTTTATTTAATCGATA